>NC_051180.1:132477714-132777714 GCF_013339695.2 Rhipicephalus sanguineus | reverse complement strand
CGAGTATGGTGCACGGTCAAAGTCTGTGCACTCGTGGGTAACAACAAAGGGAAGTTTGCAACGATGTCTCAGATTGCGCACAACTGCTGCTTCTTTTCGTCACACGGAGCTCTGAGAAACCAATCAAGAAAAATCGATTTACTACTACATTGGAGAAATATGAAAAATTATTTTCTTTCACTTGCACATTTTGATCTTCTTTACGATTTCTCCCATTTTCTTCCCACGAAGACGCTCATTCGATTCCAATGTTTATAATTAATCTTCTCATTTGTTCTGTTTATTTTTTGTCGTTCTCTAGCGCTGCTCTTTGATCTTTGCACCCTGTAGCTATTGAGCGCACACTAAGGGAAGTTGAGATTGCGGCTGCCTGTCCCGTTACGCAACAACAGAAAAAACTGGGGGACGCTTAAGCTTCGTCTTTCAGAGTTGAACGCGATGCGATATCCGGCCCATCCTCATCGTGCTCTGTTTCGCTTGTCATTATGTTCAGTCGCTCGGTCTCCCCCCCCCCACACACACGCATGTTTATACCGGGGGTCTACACGCACACAACCGTAACATTGTCTGCAACTACAAACGAGCTTCCAGCTACATCGCGGGTAACGACATAACACTTGATTGTAAGCGCGAGCTCGTGATCACGATTACTGTCTCTAGTTCTGATTAATTACTCATGGAGTGTTTGAAGACCACAGCACTGCCTCTGCGTCCGCTCGCACGCAAGTGTAATTCTGAACTTTCTTTCTCATGGTCCGTAAGGATTACGTAATCGCCATTCAATAACAAATCGATCCTAATACCTTGGGTATACGCATGCGCATATCGTCGGAGGTAGTAAAATTAGCTACATGCCTCCGAATCTCTAGACACCGTGATCCTCTTGAGTGGGGTCAGAGGGTACCACTTGATTCTACCGGCAGAAGTCAATCGCATTTCTCAGCCTACGTTGTTACATGCCAAATATTAATCCTCGATTCTAACAACGGGATAATGCGAGGCAAAGGACTCCGGCTACAGTTGCGCTCGCATGGATCAGATGGCGCCTGTATTGAGACACCCTTAGTTCCGTTGAGATTTAGTGGAGCATCTGTGACAGGCGTAGCCGTGGACAAAGCAGTAGCTGTTGCTCTCACTCGCTGAGAAACGAGGATTTGGAAGAAGCTCTGCGGCCAATGAAATAGCAGCGCCATGGTTCTGAGAATCAACATCGCAATAACGGCTGTATGAACATCACACGAACTATGCAGGGAAGTAAACGAGAAGCGTGGCGAGGCAAAGTGCTCACTAACATGATCAGCCCCACCTACCCAATTCCTTTTATTATAGCAAGGAGATAGATGAAGTAGGCCGACTAAAGAGAGAATAGAGAGAAGCAAGCAACTGCTACCCTTGGAGTGCAATGTTTGTTTACTAGTTAACGTAGGCATTTCTAAAGTATAAATAAATAGAATGAAAAATTTATCGCACGTTGCTGCATCAGCACAGGCGGTGGGCGATGGTACGTGCCTTTACAGCGGCTTGGCACATGACTATTTTTTTTTGCTCATTGGTGTTGTAAGTGCGAGGGCATAGACCTTGGTCGTAATGTTCTCGTGGGTGTTTCCCCTGTACGATACGTTTGCGTCATTTCACATTCGTAAAACCTGCAGAGGAAATAAGATAACTTATATTCTGGGTTAGGTGTGGGCACTGCAATTCTAATACAGTTCGATCATTCGACACATGCCAAACAATTTATTGTTGCAGTAGAGAGAACTTCACATTTTGGGCAACTTGATTCAGTTCACAAGAATTAGTGGTCACGCACACGTTCCCGTTCATCTTGCAGTGGTTTTTCATCTCCCTAAATACAGCGATAGAAGATCACCATGAGTTCATTCCAAGAAGGGGCTATAGTTATCTTTGTGTGATTACATATAAACAACAAAAAGTGTGATTCCTCGAGTATAAAATAGTTTGTTGTTTACGCTGTCAGAACAGCACCGTTGTCAAAAAGTCATTTCAGTTTCGCTTTGCAAGCAGCACACTTTTACGTTCTGTAGCACTCATCGTCAACCAGCGAAAAAGTCGCTGTCACGCTAGTCGATCTTTTTTGTCTTGGTGGCCTTCTATGGGTACCTTTTTGCACCCGTTGCCGTTGTGTGGATCTAGAAGGCTTGTGCTGCTGCTTCAACTGGACCTTTGGGTAACTGCATGAGTGTTGGTACTGGCCCCCACTCGAGCGCTAATCATCCTTCCGTTCGGACACATGTGCCATAAAGCAGCTTACGCGCGCTGGCCAGGTTTATATCTCCGGAAAAATGAGGATTCGGAGCGCTAAAGGTTTGGGGTGGTCGACGGACACCCACAAAAAAAGAAGGCTTTGGTAACTTAAATGCGAGAGAGTTACGAAAAGCGACACCGTCAGCGTTGACCCGACGAGTGCAAAGAATAAAACAATTAGGCTCCCAGCAGGATCTAACCCAAGCATTCTGCACGGCAGTCAGGTATTCTACCACAGGGCCACGCCACGTCTAAAAAACTGCCTTGGAAAAAAGGCCCTAGGCAGGCTTAATGTCCGTGCAGCGTCAATTGTGGTGCTGTGCTTGCTATATAATTTGATAACAAAGCAATAAATCGATGTGGCAGTGTTGACTATCCGCTTTTTATCGTGCCATAAAACATTACAAATATATTACTTCTAAAGGTATAGGCAAGCGTAGTGAGAATACGCTGCGATAAATACTTATGGTAAAAACACGTCATCGCCCCATAGCGTGCATTTTGTGACGATGAAAAGAACGTCATGATCCTACATTACGTCAGACCATGAGCTACCCTCTACATGTCAGTGTACGTTCCTCTAAGCACGCGGTATGCACGGTAGGAGCACAAATACTCAATTTACACGAAAACGTTGAACCACCTCGTAAAACCTGGCTCAAAGCGAACAATCCGATATGGGCTGCTACTGCCTGACTGCTTCGTATGAAATTAATTCCCGCAATGCGTGGCACCTGCCTCACTTTTTTACAGTAGGCGAATGAATGTCAAGGTTCTAGAGGTATATAAGATGAGATAATGAATTTTTGTATAAATCTTAGAACATGAGTATATCTTAGTTCAGCTTTATCCAGGCCACTTTCAAATTTGCGAGAGATTCATATTCAAAATATTCTGTAGGTCCGCAAGATTCATGTCAAGTGATCGATATTTTCATAGAGAGAGCGAGAGAGACAGACGGAGAGAATATAGGAAAGGCAGGCGGTTTGACTAGACTATCTTGACTATACACGTGGGGAGGAAAATGAAGGCGTAAAGGAGAGAGAAAAAAAGAAAAACCATTTGTGCACAGATTTCTCAAGACGCACGCACAGTGCATCGTATCAATAGCCCAATATGTCCCCGGACATAATGTTTTTATTTCTTCTATTTTATGACAACTTCCAGACATAAACACCCTTCTAAAAATGAACTGGTACACATTAAGAGCACGCGTTTTATATGAGACGTAAGAAACTGCGTCGTGCTCGCGGCTGGATTAAGAGAAATTATTGCCCATGGCGTTTCAAGAAAAAATTCGGCAGATCCCACCTACTGTGGGAATCGATGTTATGCGAAGAAGGCACGGGATGGTGACTGTGGCGTAATGTTTCAAATTGAGCGAGACTTTACAGAACGACGCTAGAGAAATGTGGAAGTGCTACACGCACAGTCATATGTTGAAGAGTTGCATATGTATTATGTCAGTTGTTTACAGTTGCGTAACGATGCCATCAGAAACATGGGTGTTACCAACACCACATGCGTTAAGCTAATTTGTAGTGCTTATATTTTTCAATACTAGATAGCGCGAATCCGAACAAGACAAAGAAGGAACACAGATGTACAGTACAGGAGAGAAGTTACTCGCAACTAAGCTTCATTCAGAAAAGTTTCCGTAGATATATACACAGCCGAGTGGCACGCCCAGATGCACTACACGTACGTTATAGTCACAGTACAATTGTACGGTTATGCTTATACTTGAACGTTATGACGGAGAGCACACGCACGCACGAATTCATGTGCATGTGTGAAAGATTCTTGAAAATTCTTGAACAAGTTCAGCATCACCGTGATCAGTGAGCCACGGCAGCTGGACAGGACTTGTTATTCGGATCTGTTTGTGATAGCGGCTACGAGGGTTCTAAGTGTAGTGAAGTGCGAGGTATAGTGCAGCTGGCGGAAGTCCTAGATTCCTCTTAAGATGAAATGATCTATGATGCCTCCTGTCCTGGACATGGCAGCGAGTGTCGTGATTCCCTGTCCACATCCAAGCCGTCTTTCACGCAGTATGAGCCAGGCGTTGTTGGGTCTTGCTAAATCAATGTTGAAGTCACCGGTAATGATGAGAGGCCTGGTTCTCTCGGCAGATATTATTTAGGAAGGTTTGATCCCGGTTTTTGCGTAATCCATGTGGTGCACGTTGCGGACCACGTGTACGAGTAGATGGTAGTCGAGCGTCTTCCAGGGCTGTTCAGTCTTCAGTTTCCTCACTTTCCTCGCGTCCGCCGCGGTGGTGTAGCGGTTACGGTGCTCGGCTGCTGACCCGAAGGTCGTGGGTTCGATCCCGGCCGCGGCGGTCGAATTTAGATGGAGGCAAAATGCTAGATGGCCGTGTACTGTGCGATCTCGGTACACGCTAAAGAATAGATGGTCAAAATTTCCGGAGCCCTTCGATACGGCGACTCATATCATGGTTTTGGGACATAAAATCCCAAAAATTATTATCACTTTCCATGCGTGTCCATGTGTGTGCGTGTTTGTGGTTACTGTGTTGGTTGAGACTCTGTATCGCCTGCGGCACATACCGGCATAACATGAACTCTGCTATGCGGGTATGTGCGACACGTGCCTGCGAGAAAGGGTTTCATGACGTACGCGACAGGTATTTTGCGTTATTGATGTCAGGAACAGTGGATCGTGTTGGTCATACACTGTTCCCCTGCTATGCCAATTCTGCTAAATTACAAGCTATGGAGACGACCTGGAGAGCGCACGGACGTAGACGGCTAGATAGATAGATACATACGTAGATAGAAACGGCCAAAGTGCCTGAGGTTCGCTCAGAAATGCTTTGCATTTAAAAGCAAAAGTGTAGTGCAATAAACCAACGTTAGATATTCCATATCCACCTAAGTCAAAATATACGCAGGGCCCATTTCACAGCGAATTTTTTTCGCAACAGATGTACTGCCATAGAATTAAATTACATTGGCCACCACTGCAGCCAGTTACCATAAAAGGGACACGGCATAGCAAGTTACTATAAATGCCGTGACATAAGCCGCACCACACACTACTGCGCTGCTTTTGTTAGCGCACAGGGCGAGGCGTAATTGGGCAAAGTGCAGCTATAAACTTTAGAAACCGGACATCGCCCTAAAGAGCCACACGAGCAGCGAGTATCGTAACAAAAAAAACGGCGATACGTGTGTCATCAATGACCCCATCAACCAGTGTCAATGTTTTAATACCGCTATATTCATTCTTGCTTGCCTGCTTTTCAAATGAGAGCAGCCGAGATGTCGCCAGGCACACCTCCTGCATTTAATTAGGAGGTACATAGCAGCTTGATGCTCCGCAACTGCAGATATAGGAGTTGGCATGACGTGGCGTTCCTATGCAGACTGGTGCAGCGTGTGTTATGCGATGAAACGGTGCGCATGCACGCTGAACGAGCTGCCAGCATAAGCCCCCGCAGTCGCGTCAGTTGCTGTAGTCGGAATGTGTGAACGAAAGAATACAGTGCGTGCTTTTGCAGCCGTTATTGTTTCTGTGTAGTTAGTGTGATTTTGCGCCACACACTGGATGGTTAGAGGGTTTTTTTTGTGTGTTAGTGCATATGTACACACCCCAACTCAGTAATTTCGGGTGCGTGTTAAACGCCCCCACCACCCCACACCCTTTAATTGCTACGCATTTGAAAGAACCCCAAGCTAAATTTATCTAGAGTCCTCTACCACGTGTTCCTTCACAATGATATCGTGGTTTTCGCCAATAAAACAGCGTACAAAAAGTAGGTCTAGTGGCCTTGTATTGAAGTCACAACTCCCTGCGTACATGATAGCCCAAGTACACAATTTCTATGGGGAACTACTGTATACTGTGTCGAGGACTACACTCACGTCTAAATTAGGTGTTCCTAAAGTTATGACAGCACCTGGTAAATACCACCGTGTGTTTCATGTAACAGTTGAGCTTTCACAAACCCAGGAGGCCCGACTATGTGAGCTTTGAATGCTGCAAAAAAAGCATGCCGAGCGTGCTCCATTGCCGTGCGCAATTCGTTCGTGTACGGCTCTACTCAGTATCACTACGCGAATTCTGTTTTGCGATGAGTGAATGAGTAGATCCATATGTTTTGCTGCAGCATGCATAGTACGTGATATTCTTTTCAAAAATTTGCCTAGGTGTACAAGTAACCACGACCAAAGCAGCTGCGTTTTTATGCTGTCGCCACAAATGCTACTTTAAAATTTGAGATGTCAATAGACAAGAAGACAGAAATCCAAAGACATAATATGATACAGGGGTGGGGAGCCAAACGTAGACTCCAGTAGACAATGAAAAGGCTCTGTGGTCAGGGGCATTTAAGTGCCATTTCATTACGGTATGCTGCCCTGCTCTGGGGTCATAGCAAAGTAAAGAGCACGAGTTAGGCAGATAAAAAGTAGCTTAGGAAGGTGAAGCACAGCGTTTTATTGTAGCCCAATTCTGAAGCTTAAGGTGGTAGGGCACCTTCTAAAGTTGAATTTTACACATGGGGTCGATTTTATCTTTTTTTATTTTTGTGCACGCCCAAACATTCAAAAATATGTTGCAAAAATTATCCTCCTATCATCATTATTTTCAAGTTACAGCAAGTTTTCCATACCCCATGCACGTATAGCGAAGCCGAAACCACACTGTTTTTTTCAAAAGTAAGTGTTGCTTCATCTATATTACTGATATTCAAATACTTTATAAATTTTATTGTGACTGTTACATAAGAGGATGTCATTAAATATAACTTTGTGTTTCTAATTGTTTTTAAATCTCTAAAAACGGGCACAGGGGGACGCACACCTCTTGCCTGCTCTGAAATCTTTGTTTGCGTTTTTCTCAAATAAGAATGTGCTCAAAGTCACGTGACGCCAACATTCATAATTTTTAAAGACGATAGTCTTTCTTGGGGAACTTAAACGCAGAAATTTTGGTCTGTCTTTCTGTTTTTCTGTTTGTCGGCACGTCACCCGATTCAGCCAACCGGCCAAAGTTGAACCACTTGCTTATCGCCCACCCATCTTGAACTGGTGTGGCTGTTCATACTTGTGAACTTTGTCGATCAAAAAGTAATATTACGCATATCTGAGGCGTAACATCATTAGGTAAATATTAGATGAAGTGTTCCTTTAATAGAAAATTCACAGATACGCAATTTTAAAGACCTTGATGGTATGCGTTTAACGTTGAGACAGTAACGCGTTTATTTAAAGATTGCCACAGCTGAAGCGATCAGCGGTCCAAGCCGAGCAAGCGCGAGCGCCAACAACAACCGTCTTCGTTCTTTCGCAGGCGTTCTTGTTGCGCCCTACCATGTTACAAATCACTCCCCCGCGGAAAAGGAGCCATCCTGGCGACCTAAGGAACAGGTACAACTGGTGGGTCATAATGCGGCTTCAGTCGATCGACGTGAACAGTCTCGCGGCCGCGACGACGGCGGTCCGTAGATGATTGAACAGGCTCAATCATATAATTAACTGGGGATGCTTGACGTAGGACGTGGTAGGGGCCTTCGTACTTAGGCAGTAGCTTTGTGGAAAGGCCAGGAGCGGAGGAGGGAACGCGAAGCCACACCAACGTTCCAGGCGAATACGACTGAGGCAGGTTTTCGTCGTGACGGTCCTTCTGGCCCTACTCGCCCTACAATATTACAACCCTAGTTTCTTAAGGTGCGTTGAAAATGCGACTGCGCTGAAACTTGTCTTCCTCCGTGCCTTCTTCACAAGCTCATGTTGTGTTTCGGTTTCGGTTCAGTATTGCATTGTACGAATGACAGGGGGCGCCGCTCTGGCATTCCTGTTTTACCCAGGCGACGTGTAAGTAAGAGAGTTTGTAGAGAGTACTCGTTGAGTGCGGACGTTTCTTCTCCTTCGGCGCATCGCGCCAAACAGCGTGTTCGGGCTGGCCGGCGTCCCCACCTGTCGCGTTGGTCACCGCCGGTCTTCGCCTGCCGCTGCGCCGGGACTACCAGCCCGCAACACAGCACTCATGTTTCCCGACGTATTGCCAGATGGCGTCCATATCACAGGCAGCGGCTCTTCTATCGTCTTTAGACGACATTTGCAGCGAAGCACGCAGATACGCGGCCAATTTTTTTTCTCAGTGTGTACTTCGAACTGAAATTCGTATAATAGTTTACAACCTATATATCAGTGCAATGAACTAGAATATAGAAATTGATGGAGTATTTTTAAATTCACAGCTAATTTTGCAAACAGGTTCAGTCTAAATTGGCTCTTTTTCCCCGTCTTTTCTTGTTTTTTAATATTGCTTCCTTGATATTTGCTGCATAATATTTATCCTAATTCATTGCATAACTGCAATCTTTGGTTGCGCAAATGCCAAAGCTCTACTGAATTACGCCACCCATTTACCACTTATCACGGCTGGCGTGACTACCACTTTTAAGGCAATTTTTGACAAAGATCACCTCCCAAAAAATAAATAATCAATATTTTGCACTATAAATGGCTGGGTAAGTTAAGTAAGACATGCTTGTTTTCAAGAAAAAGTTATTTCAACGCTGGCTGCTACTAAAAAAAAATTTTGAGTGGCCTACTAGACCACGGTCTTGATTGTTACTAGTGAGGAAATTGTTGCACGTCACTCAGAAAACCTGGGATGTCAGAATTGATTTCTTAGCACGCATTTCTCACATGGCAAGAAGGGAACTGATAGGGATAGTGAGACGTCGAACTACAGTTATTGCCATGCCTAAGTGTTACCATGCCTACGAGCTAATCAAATTCAGCAGTATATGAATCACGCAAAATTACCTTACTAATAATACGGGCGTTAAACACTCATATAAAATAGACAGAAGCATCAGTATTCTCTAGAGTCGACTGAATAACAACTGAATGCTTAAGCCGCCAACTGTCAATAAAATGGTCATAGAACTTGCTAGAAGTGGCTTGCAGGCATAGCGTACAGCGAAGGAATAGAATATATACAGTGATTAGATGGTAGGATAACTCACATCGCAGTAATACTTAGACCTCATATTAGGCGAAGGGGTCGCGCGGTGAGATGTGACCGCATCACAGTAACGCAAAGCTTGAACAGCGCTCTTAAAAGCCGAGTGGGTCTCAGCTGCCAGGGGCATCGTAAGACTCCCATTAGCAGGGACAAACTTTCTACTCTAGCGTTTTTCGAGACATAAGTTATACCACAATAATGATATAGAAGAAAAAGTGACCAAGTTCAGTAAACGTTACCAGCGGGAGAAGTCAAGGAAGATGTTTCGAAAAGGCAACGGCTACGTCTTGTGCCCGTATTCCTTAATTCATCTGTAACGTAACTTCAAAAGAGGATCTTCCAGAAGGCAGCTCCAAGGAACACTTGTGATGACTTCTGTACAGCATGCGGTCTAATGTTTTCTGTTCGTGCCCCAAGTTTTCAGCGTACAATGTTAAATGGTAATACTGCGTCCCTTCACGAAGCCTACAAAATATATTATTTAGCTTCACCAAATGAACATAATTGTACAACTTAAGAGATAGTAGAGCTACCTCGTAAAAACGTCGCACACCACCCCTTCCAATGTCAGAACTTTGTAAAACAAGTGTCCTGTTTGCAGTACGTTAACAGCATTGTTATAACTTAAACGCAGTAAATTATCCCACTTATAGACATATAGATTCAACAGAATCGAAGTGCTTCTATATAAGAAAATGCGAATGCATGAATATCGTAGCCGGAGGTCAAAGCTAGTCTTTCTTTGTCTTTCTGTCCCATCTTGCACATCTAACTAGCAGAACCTTCGGCGTTACCAAGTAGTTACTTTTGAGTTTACATATTCGTGAAACTTTGCCAGAGCCTGCGGGCCCGAGTCGCAGGTGATGGTATCATCAAAGAACGTACACTTCCGCTGTGTCAAATGCTCAAAATGAACCAGCGACCAAATTTCGAAAATATGTCTTTTGTACATATAAAAATAATCAGTTATTCGGGTAAATCATTTTTCTGAAAAGGGCGCTCAATTATAAGGCGACTTTTTTACAGCAAGTTTTTTTTTTGTTCTCACACAAAACAGCCTCGTTGTGTTCTCTTTAAATGATTGGCCGCCTGTTTCTTTTTAAAGATATTTTTGACCGAAGTTGGGTGCTACACCGTATAACTGTCAGCATTCTCCAGATTCCTCCATCAGCAGCCACACGATCAATAAATGCTTCCAACAAGCTTTCTGTTTTCTCAACAACTTCACTTCTGCCTATAGAAACGTTTGTCGAATAATTAGTTTTTCTTGAGGATATTAAACGTATTTTCGTTGATGTTGTATCTTTCTCCATTATTAGGGGATGCGCAGCATGCCACAGGCTGCAGCATTTGTGTCGGCTCCTACACTTGCGCGGTGTTGTACTGTCATTATCCTGAAAATGTGGCATTCAAACGGGATTAAGCATTTGTTTTTGAACTGATACAAAACCCACTGTAATTGGACTCATTCGCTCGCAATTTAGCTTATTAATGCGTGTTCCCTGGCTTATTTTGCAAGCGCCCTATTATTACGGATACATTATCTAAGATGTTAGCACAAACGCAGTATCCGACTAAGACAAAGAGACATATCCTGGCTTACTGATAGAGTTTTCCAAAAACGATTATTTATTACCTGTGATACACGTCGCAAAAAAGGCAGGATAAATAAGACACGAGGGATGAAAGTGCGAACAATGTAAAGGCGAAAACTTCGCGAAAAACAGATTTAACGACTAAGGAGCGGCTCGCACTAATCACCTTGCTTGCTTGCGCTTCTTGTGTTTCATACGACCACTGTGACCGGATCATAAGTGCTCGCCAGTCCACGATTTTTAATAACCATTTTAGAGGGCCATTGTTAAAATACGGCCAGTCATTGCTCTTGAAATAAAACTTGGGACTAGCAAACAAATCTAAGGTAAGCGAGAAAGTTCCTTTTTGCGAAATGCGCGTTTGTCTGCCTGTCGGCCATCCAGCGTGATGGGGCATTCAGAAACAACTGAAACTCGCTAATTACGCCCTGGTTTCTGTTTAATCACACAGAATTTAAATCCTCAAACGTCGATTTCGGTAAATCATAAAACAGTGTTGCGCTGTGATGCGCCGCTGTCTGTGCTTAAATACGATATTAGTAAGTGCACTTCACCCTAATCAAAGTGTCGCTTAACTACACGATAAAAAAAAACGAATGCATAGGCAGTTTCAGCTGTAAACGGTTTAGAAACGCTTCCTAGCTTTACTCCATAAAGATAAAATGCTGCTCGCCCACAATAGGCGTAGTAGCTTTATCCTATCATTATGCGTGCCATATCCTTGCTGCTAAATACTCTTTGCTTCTAATCCACAGATATTTTTTAAAGCGAAAGCCCTACTGGCCTAGTCAAGCGAGTTTCGCCGAATATCTTCGCTTCACCTTGAAGCGAAGAAGGCATACCGCGTGACTAGCCGCGTCCGCCGCCGCCGCTGCTCGGACCGCAGCTAGGATGACAAACGCTGTTTGGCCAGCCGTGTCCACGTGATTAACCACGTGACTCGGCACTCTTTCCGCCTCATCGGACGCCTGCTGGCCCGATGAGGCAGAAGAAGTGTTGAATGTCCCTGCGAAAAAAAGTTTGGCAAGCGGGAGTCGAACCCACGGCCTCTTGTTCGTCGAAGAAAGGTGACAGACGCTGCAACCACTTCGCCACGGTCACCCATGTGGGAGGCTTCATGAACGCGCCTTTTGTCTCTCAGTCACAATTATTAATAGTAATACCTGGGGTTTAACGTCCCAAAACCACGATATGATTATGAGAGACGCCGTAGTGGAGGGCTCTGGAAATTTCAACCACCTGGGGTTCTTTAACGTGCACCTAGATCTAAGTACACGGGCCTCAAACACTTTCGCCTAGATCGAAAATGCAGTCGCCGCGGCCGGGGTTCGATCCAATGACCTTCGGGTTAGCAGCCGAGCACCATAACCACTAAACCACCATGGCAGGGCTTGTCTCTCACAATTTCTTCTAGTAGAGATATGGTTGGCAGAGTGGTGTCGCCGTCTGGAAGCGGTAGACTGACGTAATACATGGCCTCTGCGATTAGTTCCGACAACGCACCTTTGTTACAGGCGTCGTGTTCGGCGCGTTTCCAAAAGAGGTGTAATTTTCTCAACACCTTAAACCGCAAATTGGCGGCTTTAGCCCAAGCCTCGTTAGTGTCCCTCGACGTGTGCGGTCATGAAGGCACCCCCAAGCCTCGCTTTTAGCATTCATCGATATTATGAACAAAAAAAAGCCTTGGAAGACGCTTCAGCTTCGCCTTCAAGAGTAGAACGCCACAGCGTAATCAGGCCCCGTGCGCATCGCCTTCTCAACTGCTAGCTTCGCTTTCCTTCTCAGTGCATGCCTCAACCATGCCATAAGGAAACGAACGACTGTGCGCGTAACATTGGCCGTTTCAAACTATCCTAGAATGCATAATGCGAGTGCAGTTGTTCAGTGCCCATTACGCTACAATTTTTCCTTTTGCGAATCAGCGAAGGGCCCACTGCGCGTCCGTAAGGCAACACGGAAGCCTACGCAGATGCTCAGTTTGTTGATGCTTTTGCAGCTGATGAGTAAATACGTTTGAGCGCTTTGCGATGGGTGGACCTTTAAAGGGGTGCTGACACGAAAATTTTCAGTTGTTATTTTTGCGTCAAACGAAAGGCCAAACCCTCAAGAGCCTAGATAATGTGGTGCTAAGCGCGCGTTCACCCTGAAAAAGTAATTACAGTTGTGGCGAAGCAATTGGTACTGCTTAACGGTTGCGCTCTCCAGCGGCGCCTAGTGGGTCGTCCTCTTCTAAACGCCGCTCGCGCTCTCGGAGCCCGTGCTTTTGCCTTGACTGTCGCCATAGTGCATTGTCGCCGAGTGCCGTCCAATAAACAGCTTAACAAATTGGTGGAGAGTGCTGTGCTCCCATTCAATGCCCCTGGAGCTTCGTTCCCGTACTCTGCCATCTACCATGCCTCAAGACGCCGCTCAGCAAACGCCGCCTCCCACACCGACCACATGTCCCGGTGTCCCACGCATCCGCGATCCACCTATCTTCACTGGCGCCGATGGCACCGACGTGGAGGACTGGCTCGCAATTTACGAGCGCGTGAGCGTACCCAACAAATGGGACGAAGCAGGCAAGTTGAGCAACTTGTTCTTCTACCTCGCGGGAGTCGCAAGCTTGTGGTACAACAACCACGCGTCCGATTTTGCTACTTGGTCGGATTTCAAGACCGCCGTGATCAACGTTTTTGGCCGCCCTGCAGTTCGTAAGCTGCAAGCAGAACAGCGCTTAAGCGAACGAGCTCAGCAGGCCGGTGCACCTTTCACCAGTTATATCGAAGACGTCCTGGACTTGTGTAAGAAAGCCAACGGCACCATGTCCGAGTCTGACAAGATCCGGAACATTATGAAGGGCATTGACGACGATGCCTTCACCATGTTGCTCGCTAAAAACCCTTCCACCGTGGCCGAGGTCATAACACTGTGCCAGAGCTACGAGGCCATACATGACCAGGCCACGCTGCTGGCAGAAATGCAGGCATTCGTGCGCGAGGAAATCGCACGCCAGTTCTCTATCCTGGCCTTCGCCCACCCGCCGCACGTTCAACAGTCGTCGACGACCCTTCTTCCTCCCATCCGCCGAGCGACTGAGCAGGAAATCGCGGAGGTGATGCCTGAGTACTACCAGCAACCTCCGGCCCCTGCGCCACAGAGTTACGCTCAAGTTGTCGCCAGGACGCACCAGGCAATCCCTACGGCTGCACCGATGAGTTACGCCGAAGCCGCCGCTAGACCTCCGTCCTTCGAAGCGGGCGTGCCGGCGACGTATGCTGCCGTCAACCCTAGGCCCCGACTGCAACCCACCTTGCAGTCATTTCAGCAGCCGCCTCGTCAATCGCATCCTGCGGCGTGGGCGGGACCTGCCCCGGCGAACCGATGGCGCACACCCGACAATCGGCCCATCTGCTTTGCATGCGGTTATGCCGGTCACGGGGCCCGTTACTGCCATCGCGTGCAGCCGCCTAGAGTCACGTCACCCACCAGCAGCCAGTCCAGCCGTGTATTCTACGATCCGCCTATGTCGCCGACGTCACGCCCAGCTCCATCCACTCGCCGCTCTCCGTCTCCACGCCGTCGCTCACTGTCACAAATGCGGCCACGTTCTGTCGCACGAGAGCAGGAAAACTAGTCGTCGCAGTCCACGAGGCAAGGGCTGCGACGCTATCGAACTGCAAAAGCCCTCAGTGAAGTCCATCGAATGTCATAGACGTGTTTGTGGACGGTATTCGCGCATCTGCCCTTGTCGACACTGGAGCCGCCATATCCGTTATGGACGCAAAACTTACCGCTTACTTCCAAAAGTGACGACGCCACTTTCTGGGATGTCCCTCCGTACCGCCAGCTCCCAGAGTATTAGGCCTACAGCAGTATGCACTTCTCGCATCGTCATTCAGGACGTTCTGTACGACGTCGAGTTCATCATAATTGCTGCATGCTCCCACGACGTCATCCTGGGATGGGATTTTCTCTCCCGCCACGACGCCATAATTCACTGCGCACCAGCCGCCCTCGAACTCACCGTTCTCGCATTTGACGCTGGCAGACAGTCCATCGGCATTCACCAAGACCCTCGTCAAAGACGATACCAAACTTCCTCCAAACTCGTCGACGGCTGTGCGAGTTTATTGCGCCGGTCTCTGCGACACAATTGCGCTCCTTTCGCCAGCTGACCGCGTTTGCACTAGGAAAGGGTTGCTGGTACCTTTCGCGACCATGCAAGTCACTCAGGGTAGCACCGCTTTTTTGCTACCAAGCCATCCCCGCACATTGTTACGTTGGTGCGAGGGGAATGTCTCGGCAGAGTGGAGCCCCTCAAAGACGCACAAGTTCTGGACGCACCCGATGACTCGCACTGCACCAGTTCCGTACCATCAGTGCCGTTTCCACGTCTGAATCCTCACCCGCGGATGTATTTGGTCCCTCCATTGCTGAAAACCTTACGTCGGTCCAGCGTTCCCAGCTTCTGTGCCTGTTGGAAGAATTTCGTTTTTCTTTCGATGTCGGGCAAACTTCTCTCGGCCGCACGTCCGCTGTTACGCATCGCATCGACACTGGCGCCCAACCACCACTGCGGCAACGTCCATATCGCGTGTCTCCCACAGAACGTCGGGTAATTAATGAGCAAGTGGACGATATGCTTCGACGCGACGTTATTCGACCCTCGGACAGCCCGTGGGCGTCTCCTGTTGTTCTCGTTGCCAAGAAGGACGGTTCTGTGCGCTTCTGTGTGGACTACCGAAGGCTCAACAAGATCACTCGGAAGGATGTTTATCCACTGCCGCGAATCGACGACGCGATTGACAGCCTCCAAGGAGCAGAATACTTTTCATCTCTCGATTTGCGCTCGGGGTACTGGCAAGTACCCATGGCTGATGACGCTCGACCGAAGAGAGCCTTTGTCACGCCCGACGGCTTGTACGAGTTCAACGTCATGCCGTTTGGTCTGTGCAGTGCGCCCGCGACCTTCGAGCGCATGATGGACGCCATTCTGCGCAACTTGAAATGGCACACGTGCTTGTGTTACCTGGACGACGTCGTCGTTTTCGCTTCGGACTTCTCCACGCATCTTCAACGTCTGCGGCATGTTTTGACGCGTTTGACCATACCGGCCTCCAACGGAACCTGAAGAAGTGCCGATTTGCAGCACGGCAGCTGACAATCATAGGCTACGTCGTGTCCAAGGACGGAATCCTTCCCGATCCGGCCAAGCTTCGGGCCGTGGCCGAATTTCCCAAACCTACGTTCGTCAATGAACTGCGCAGTTTCGTAGGACTGTGCTCCTATTTTCGATGTTTCATACGCAACTTTGCCACCATCATATCGCCGCTGACGAAGCTCCTTGGAAGTAACGGGCCCCTACATTCGTGGTCGTCCGAATGCGACGACGCGTTCGCAAAGCTCCGTCGATTGTTGACGTCTCCTCCCATACTACGCCACTACGACCCTACGGCCCCAACGGAGGTACACACGGACGCCAGCGGTGTAGGCCTCGGTGCTGTTCTTGCGCAACGCAAACCAGGGTTCCCCGAATATGTCGTCGCTTACGCAAGTCGTACGCTTACTAGAGCCGAGACCAATTACACTGTCACGGAAAAAGAGTGCCTGGCGATCATCTGGGCCCTTACAAAATTCCGACCTTATTTGTATGGTCGCCCATTTGATGTCGTCACCGATCACCACGCACTATGCTGGCTGTCGTCATTGAAGGATCCCTCGGGCCGTCTCGCCCGTTGGGCACTTCGCCTGCAAGACTACGACATCCGCGTGCTGTACCGCAACAGACGTCAGCATGCTGACGCCGACGCCCTCTCGCGCTCCACCTTGCCTGACGACAATGCCTCTTGCTCAGTGTCTCACACTGCTGTTTCTTCTATCGATGTTCACACCATCGCTACCGAGCAGCGCAAGGACAAATGGATCGCTTCGCTAATAGACTTGCTCACTGATCCGTCGAAAACACCAACCACTCGCGCGTTGCGTCGTCAAGCCCACCATTTCGCCATTCGTGACGACCTACTGCACCGACGCAATTACAACGCCGACGGTCGCCAGTAGCTACTTGTGATACCCCGAAGTCTGCGTGCTGAAATATGCGAGTCCTTCCACTCTGATCCGCAATGCGCGCACTCTGGGGTATCCAAAACTTACCATCGCATTCGACAACGATACTTCTGGCGAGGGATGTACCGCTACGTGCAGAAGTTCGTCCGCTCCTGCCTCGATTGCCAACGCCGAAAACCTTCAACGCACGTGTCACCAGTCGGTCTACAACTATTACCTTGCCCTAACCGTCCATTTGGGCGCGTGGGCATCGATTTGTATGGACCACTTCCTCTGACGTCGGCTGGTAACCGTTGGGCCATCATCGCCGTTGACCATCTAACGCGATACGCCGAAACCGCTGCCCTCCCAGCGGCTACAGCGCATGATGTTGCCTCCTTCCTGCTACACCGATTCATGCTGCGTCACGGTCCACCCCAGGAGCTTCTCAGCGATCGAGGCCGTGTCTTCTTGTCGGGAGTCGTCGAAGCCATTCTCAAAGAGTGCCATGCTGTTCATCGCAAAACTACTGCTTACCACCCGCAGACGAATGGCCTAACCGAACGCTTCAACCGCACGCTCGGCGACATGCTCCCAATGTACGTCGCCGCCGATCACACAAATTGGGATGCCATTCTGCCCTTCGTCACCTACGCCTATAATACCGCCCCTCAGAGCTCTACTGATTTTTCATCCTTCTTCCTGTTGTACGGAAGGCACCCGTTGCACACCATTGACACGATACTACCCTACAAGCCGGATCCATCTGATTGTGCGCCTATTTCTGACACAGCCAGGCTTGCTGAAGAGTGTCGCGAGCTTGCGAAGGCCTTTACAACGCACGAACAAGAGCGGCAGGAGAGCCTTCGCGGTGGCACCACCACTTCTGAGTCCACGTTCCTCCCCGGAGCGCTCGTATGGCTCTCGGTCCCTACCACTGCAACCGGCCTCTCTTCAAAACTACTGCCGAAATACGAAGGCCCCTACCGGGTCGTCGAGCGCACATCCCCTGTCAACTACCTGATCGAACCCATCGAACCAGCTTCGGACATGCGCCGTCGAGGGCGCGACATAGTCAACGTGGAGCGCCTCAAGGCCTACTATGACCCACTCATAGTAACGAGCTGTTAGGTCGCCGGATGGCTCCCTTTTCGTACCCGGGGTAATTGTGGCGAAGCCATTGGTACTGCTTAAAGGGGTCATGAACCACTTTTCCAAGTAATGATCTAATGGCCTCAGTATCGGAGTGTACTTCCTCCCGAATCGATTGCCGCAAAAATTTCTCGAATCCGTCAAGAATCAGCGGAGTTACGGGGGTTTGGCGCACGCTCCCAGCGCTTTCTCTCTTTTCTCGTGCCGACGAGCGCACTGGAAGCAAGACAGGGAGGGATGGCATGGGGGAAAGAAGTTACGCCAGCGCGCGTCATGAAACGCGATCGCTCTCCTGCTGTGATTCGCTTGCGCGAGTGCGGCTACCGTGTACTGAGGAGTGCGGCGCCGGTAAGTGGCGGCACCCCGCGGCAAGAAGCGCATCTGATCCGAACGCCGCTCTCGATTTACGTCGGCTATCGGCCAATAAGCATGCTATGTCTCTTGCGACGTACAGCGGACAGACGCCCCGCCCACCGACGAGAGTGAGAACCGGCCTCTGTTTGAAAAGAGGGTGCCTGGGGAAACGGCAACTTCGCGCTCCGCTTGTGGCCATTACGCGGCGCGCACGACTGTAATATTTGGCAGAGCAGTTCATAGCCGTGTCAGCTTTCCGCAGGATGTGTTTTTTCAATCAGCCCAAGGGGTGCTTCATGACCCCTTTAACGGTTGCGCTCTCCAGCGGCTCCTAGTTGGTCGTCTCTTCTAAACGCCGCTCGCGCTCTCGGAGCCCGTGCTTTTGCCTTGACTGTCGCCATAGTGCATTGTCGCCGAGTGCCGTCCAATAAACAGCTTAACACAGTGTGTTTTTAAAAGCTAGTTTCGGTTCCTACAGTATCCTGACGTCAAACACGGTATGAGCATCTCGTCACGTGCTCGCACAAGATAGTGACGTTTCCGCGACTGCTTTGTGCTGTGGCTCCATTGGTGACGCACAAGTGGCCGTGTTGAATGTTTTGGTGACGCACAAGCACCAGACGTCAACACATGATGTTTTGGTGACGCACTTTACGCCATCACAACTAGCGAGACTGCAGTGCGAAGTAACCAGCATTAGTACTGTAAGTCTGATGTCATGCTAGTGTCGATGTCGGTAGGTGCGCCATGGAAAAATTGATTTTAATATCAAAATAAAATATCTTATCAGCATTTGCTGTGCTTCGCACTTGCACAGAGCCGTCTGTGCACGCAGGAAATTTGTATGACAGTGTAAACTCGCCTTAGAAAAAAGTTGTCAGTACCCCTTTAAAACACCCAATCTTTGCGGAATTTACATGTTTTGACGCCTGGTGCGGTTCTACGCTTCTGTCACGCAATATACATGCGTTAAGGGGACTCCTCCCACTACATGACATTCATATAGTGTTTTTCCGAAGCAGTTTGAAGCAATAGCGTGCCTCAGTGGTAGAACACATGCTTGCCACGCAGATGGTTTGGGTTCCATTCTAAATCGAACCCGACGATTTTATTATTCATTTTTTGCATGAATCTCGATTATTCATGTAGTGTTTTTGGTCTTGTTGTTTCGAAGCAGTTTGAAGAAATAGCGTGCTCTGGGTAGAACTTCGGCTTACTGGGAGCGCGGTACACACAACAGACGAAGAAGGAAGAACCATAGAACACGAGCGCTCACTAACAACTGGTTTATTCACACATTAGAAATTGTGCGCCGCGTGCTGCTCGTGCTGTAATCTTTTCCTTTTTTCGACATGCGCGCCTTTGTGTATAAATGTGTCCTTCTAATGTGTGAATAAACCAGTTGTTAGTGGGCGCTTCGTGTTCTGCGTGTTCCTTCGTCTCGTCGTGTGTACCGCGCTCCAGTAAGGCGAAGAAGTATGAATTACCAACTAGCCCACCTTTCGATACTTTTGCTGTGGTAGAACACTGCTTGCCACGCATGCGACCTGGGTCGATTCCCTCTCGAAGGCAAATATTTTTATTATTTTTTTATTTGCATCTTTCTCGATTTCCCGTCACGCACAAGATGCTTTTTTCGCTCACAATCAACGATCGTGACACCGACGCCGACACAGACGATAGAATTTCTGTTAAATGAGTCTTAACCGCTATCGCGTTAAGATTGCTCTGCGGCACCCGCCTGGCACCAGCCTGGCTGTCACACCGCGTTCCCCGCTCGAACCGTGAGAAATCGTCGCTGACTATAGGGGAGACAAGACGCGCGTCGCGTTGCTCGTCTGAATTTCTAGCCGGCTGTTGTACTACACACTTATTTGGCACACTTATTCTATGAGTAATTGAGAGCAGAAGTAAACAAATTATACAACCTGAGATGTCAAAACAAAATGGTAATGTTTCTGTTTATAGGCTTATGGAAGGGCGCTACAAAGAGCTCAGGCATTATTTTTTTTGTTATGATCAGCGGCAGTGTATTAAAATTATTGCTTCGAATCATTTGAATATGCTTCAGCGTTTCACCAATTTCTTTTTTGCGTATAGCTGGAGTGATAAAAAGAGTTGTAATGGTTTACCACTGCTTTCTGTGGGACCTATATTTCATGCTGTTCTCTATTTCAGACACTTTTTCCATACCGTTGATAGACATCTTCCGCTCCCCTCCTCGTTTCCACTCTTTTCTATTGAATTTCAATTTCATGTAGTGCAGGCCAGAGCAAACTACAGCTCAGGCCGACTTCTCTGCCTTTTTGTAAATAAATTCGCTCTCTCAATTTCACGTACACGATCATAAGCTCTTCATAAGATAAATAAATAATTCCGTATGCGAGAAAATCTCGCAAAAATGTACTAGTCTTGCTTTTTTTACTCTATGGGATGCTACGGAAGTGCACGAAACACTCTCGACACTCTTGCAATATCTGTTTATCTACATTCTGCAAACATGTTCAAGAACCCAAAGTTCACCCATATGCTGTAGAACGATAACAAATTACAATACGGCTGTAGATTGAATTTCTGAGTAAATGACGCAATTAAAAGCCACATGGTTAGTTAATAATTACATTCCTGATAGTAGCCTTCTAAACACTTGTTGATACAATATATTAATAAGTTCGCTCCAGCGGATGACGAAAGAGATGTAGGATACAAGTCCACAAAGGATACGGAGAAAAGATCCCTCGTTTTCCAGTAGTAGACCACGTTAGCAATTGCTCTTATGGACGCAGAATAGAGGATGTTTATGGTAAGGTCTGTACGAGTTTTTACATATGAATTCATTCTCTGAATAGGGCGGATAAATGCAATCGAATTCGGCGTCATCAATTTTCATAATGTATTTTGCAAGATACTTCTTATAAAAAAATGGTTCAAACCTTACACTAACTGCGCAAAGCTCAATTCGCAGCGAAGCTGATCGGTCTCATGCTTATTTATTGCTCTCTATCTAGGCAGAACTTGGCTGTAGCGAGGTTCCAAGTATCGCGGTCGCTTCTCTTACTGCTCGACCATGTTTTCACGGACAAATGTTCGTAGACGGAACAGACAACTAATCAAGCTCGTTCTTATCTTAAACGCTCTGGCCTTCTCTTCAGCGAAGCAAGTGGGAATGTAGTGAACCTGGCAGCTATTCTCAGACATCGGATGTCCAATGAGAAACGAGGCAGCTTCCTGGGCAGACATCTCCCCTGCTGTAAGCATGTTGAGCCGAGGAGCTTCAAGATGTTGGCATAGCTAAGTGTCGCCCTGCCCGACCACTGCATTAACGGCCTTATGCAAGTTGGACACGCCTCGGTAATGCCTTGTTGATCTCGTTCTCGTGTAGCGGTATGCCTTGCTTCTCAGATAGAATCGCACTCCTCGGGAGTGCGATTAGCTTCGGGAAACCCACGGCTGCGTATGCTTAAGCGCGAGCTGTACACTTCTTTATTTGAGTGGACCAGTGGTGAATAGTGGGATTTACGCAATTTCTGTGGTGAATTTGCTGGGTTAATTGTTGCCGTCTTCATTTTTGGACCAGTGGCGAGTAGTGGGATTTACCCTATTTGTGTGGTACATACCCGTTTATGATGATGATAGTTTCTTGGTTCGCCGGAAAAGGAACGATTTGCTAAACAGCTTGGCTGTTAAAGTGCTCCACCAAGCTTTAACTGAACGTATTGGGGTAAGCAACGTTCACTTCAATTGAAATTAAGAATTTCTAAACGCCGTCGAATAGCATAGTATTGCTATACTAATCACGTTTACACAGATAGGTAAGGATATAGAGAAATTCGTTGAGCGCAACAATAACGGGGCAGAGTGATAGAGTGCCGTAGGTGCCTCTCCCTTTCCTCACATATGTAAAAAAGCCAGCTCCACAATCGTTTTTCTTGCGGAAAGCAATCTCGCTACGTGGAGAGAACACAATATACAATAACCAGTACGATCGAACTCATTTGCATGTCAACATCTCCGGCACGTGCTGTCTGCCTCGTAAAACGTCACAATTTTTTTCTCCTTTTCACTCATTTCTTTCTCTAACGGCTACTGACAAAATGAATCCGCCTTTGCGGACACTTCTTCAGACGCCTATTTTTCTCTTCTATGGTATTTTTTTTTCTTTTTTGAAGTAAGCTCATCTGCCCCATTTCTCGTTGCTGTAGTCAGTCACGCATCACTTGTGGCAGAACACAATTGCGCGAGGTTGTTTGCATATGTCGAAAGCAGACACACCGAATGACGACGAATAAAAAATGGCTCATTCCGAGCCAGATGGAGACCGACGAGACAACAATGCCTCCTGTCTGTTGACAGACGCCCGCCCGCTGACACAGAACCACTAGATAGCGTATGCAAACCGCAAAACACGAGTACAGCAGGCTACCCAAAATATACCGTGTGAACAACGCGCGAGACGACCGTTGTTCATGTAAATTGTTACCGCGGAGCTCCTTGGAAACACGTATGCCATCCGTCCGTTACAACGTTTCGCTCTTCAGTTTCTATTTTAAAGACTTCCCGCTGGAGAATGAATTCTGAAAACGAACATATAGCCCTTTTTGATGCAAGGGCGTACTTTTTTTGCGCGTTTCTGCAAGGCTTGCTTATTGCCAGATGATGAGTCATGCTACACTTCGACAGCTGGAGATGAACAGGAGGTCCTCTAACAAGCTCAGGGCAGCTGACACAGTGTAAACTGCAGCAATGTTTTCAACAACCGATTTTATTGTCACAGTTGCAAGTGTCAGCATAACTATGGGGCACGTTATCAAAACAAGGTAAGGATAAGTAGTTTCATGCATTTACAAGGGAAGGCGGAGTATAGACAACAATGTGGTGATTGAACGGGGCTCTTGAGCTCTTATCACTGTATTAATAGCACGCAGGCCCACCATGTTGGCGCTAAGATTCCAGGATTGTCAGCATGGTTCCGAGCGCCACCACTGAAGTTGCACAACCACACGTGGATGATACATATTTAGCGAAAGCGCCAATGCACCTAGATTTATCTTCACATAAAGGAACCCCAGCTTGGCAAAATGACCGAGAGCTCTACCTACAGCGTTTCTCGCAGCCCAAGTGTTGGTTTAGGACGTAAAACCTGACGAATACTTCATACACAATGGGCCGGGTATAAGAAGGTATGCAGGCAGCCTGTAAATCAAGCCGTTTACGCGGCCATAAATCTAGTTCCACATTCTACAACAAATTCCTGCTCTTGCCCGTCACAAGATTGTCACTTCACTCAATGCCAGTTAATGGTGCGGCCACTGTTCAAGAAACTACTCCTTCCCAAAGAACAGCCACGACACAAGCGAGATACATCAGAATGCAGCATACCAGCAATGAAAACGCCAAGCTTCGGCTCGATCCAACCGACGGGCTTGCATATCTTGCACCACAAATAAAACCCGCCGTGCCAATTCGGGTAGATGTAGTAAGACGACCAATTATAAGACTTCGCAAACCAACGTTCAGGGCCTTCCAAGAGACTGTATACCCACACGAAATGAACATAATTCGAACACACTGAGGTTCGGTCCAAGCTTCGGCCATTTCATGTTTTAGTTGACCATGCGCAAGAGAAAGGTTGCTCTGTCGCCCTCCCTTTTAACAACTTTTGAAACTACGGAGATGGATAAGCAAACGTAATGATAATAGCGGGTTCCACGATGAAGGAGAAGGTCCCCACGACACAGCGATTACATGGACCGCCCGGCTGTCGAGATCCTCTGCATAATCTAGGAAGCAGTCTGCCATACACATACATGAATATCCACTTCTGCAGTGCCAAGTACAGGCGTGTCCAATAATGGGTCTCGAAATTTCTATATTCATAAAGGAACAATTGGTGGGCCTCAGTGAAGAATTAAAGCAACACGCACGGCAATTCAGGTGCTATTTCAAGAATACGAAACACGGAATGATCTCCCGCAGATTTTGAAACACGTTCTATTGCTGCAGACACCATCTAGGATAATTGCCGAGCAAAGCGAACAGCTCTTGCGAAATGTACAAATCGAACCGACAGGCTTTGAGTACCAGCAAGGTCTACCGATACCTTCCATAAAGGTAATAGTAATGGTGGCACAAATTATAGTCTAAATGTTTTGGTAGATGGTAGGATAGCGTGACAAGAGGCTTGTTGAGCGTGGACTTCCTGACCCAGGGTTTGAATCACGGAATGACTAGGTAAAATGCAGGAGTGACATGATCACCAAGCATTGGCTAAACTATCGCAGCAATACAGCCATACCCAGCTTACAGTAGAGTAGAGCAGACTCTTCAAACTATGGTGCACAACCACGCGGGGGGATTGGCCATTAACCGGATAGTTTTTGCGTGACTAGAAGGTGGAGAGTCAGAGGACAAAGAAGTGACAAATGCAGCATGGTCAAGGTGACATGGCGCAAAAGAATTTGACAGAATCACATCATACGCGCTGTGGACTTGCACTTCCTACTTCTGTGAATCAGGTTTTGAGAGGTTAGATTCAACGAACCTTACGGTTTATATCATAAAGGCCCTATGTACCGTTCATTTCCTCTAAAGTTAAGGTTATTCCAGTTAGGTAGTGAAATAGCATATTTTAAAACAAGAATTGTGCAGCTTTTACCAGTGGTGCTAGGCCACAACGACCAGCGGAGCTTTGTGTTCGCACTCCCAAGGAAGAAGCTTCCCACAAAGCCAATGTCCCTGGCCCGATTACACGACATGGGTTTGGCGGGAACATGTCACGTGACAAGTGTTAGGTGATTTTTCTGGCGGGGACAGATCACGTGACTAGTGCTACGTGATTTCGGCGGGAGCATGTAACGTGAGTAGTGTTATGTGATTTTACGTCACGTGACTACTGTTGCGTGATTTTACGTGGTCTAGTCCTTTCCTGTACTATACAATGCATGGATATGCTATGCTAGGAGCTGCTTGGCACATAGCCACTGTATGTGGTGCACAAACCATATTATAGACCAGATTTTTCTTAGCCTCGTAGTGCGAGCGTCAGCGGCGTCGCTACGCTCGACACCCGGTGCCGCCTGCTGGTGCAGGCGACGCCGGGAGCTGCTGATGGCGGGAGGTAATGGCCGTGCTTCCGTCGCGTGTTCGCTTGTGTCAGTGCTTTCAGAGCTGTTAGAAAGTAACGGTATGAGCTGCCTGCTTTTCCCATACTCGGAACGGCAATGCAATGTGTAAAAATTCGTCGGGTGGCACTGTGTCGTCGATGCGTGCCCGAATAAACAGCGAAAAATGAAGCGGCTGATGCAACAGACCTACGACATTCACGGAGACACGAGCGGCTTGTGTTTGGGCAGCGTGTATTTTAAGACGTTTGATTTCAGTAAATAATGAGTGAGCTGGGAGGCCACAATTGTTGCCTCCAAGAGGCCACAAATGTGGCCACAGGAGGCCACATTTTCTACCCATTCAAACGGCTGCGCTGCAAGTGCATGGGGTAAAACACGAGCACCTGCAGGATGAAAAAAATAAACTGAATTATTAGAACGACAACGACAAATTTTGAAATGAGAAAGACAGTATCCACGCACCTCACCACAGATGTTCTCAATATGCGAAGACAATTAACAAATGTTTGTCAATTTTGCCTGAAAACTTACGGGCGCCGCCGCAGCAGACTGGAAGCAAGCTTCAGTTATTAACATGCACGGAAATTGCAACATGCGGGTATTTGAGCTTGTCGCCCAAGTCCGAAATGCGGCCAACTGGGCTATAAATTCGTTAAAAAGGCACAGGTAAACCTCGATGTAACCGAACTGTTTCACTTTTTACTACTTCATAACCATAGAACATATGTATATTCACAGCCGTGAGGCATGTCTACCTGTTGTTTCATAACAACTGAGGTTTCCAGTGAGAGCAGAGAAAGGCTGAGGAGATAACTCCTGATCCGGCTCAATCGCGATCGAAAGTGTCCGTGTGACAGGGATCTCGCGATCCTTGAATTGTAGTTAACTTATATACTGACCGAGACCTGTCGCAATAAAAAGTGCGCGCGTGTGCGCCGCTCGGTAAGGATCAAACTTAATCAATATCGGACTCGAACGTAATCTTCGTCGGTTTTGATCGTGATCGAAAGCGCCTCTGCGACGGGGTGTTTTTTTTTTGTAGACTCCTCTTTCAGAGCACTGTGCATGGGGGCCGGCATCTGCGTCTAGCTTTGCTACAAGAGGCTTCGGACACTACACCATGCCATGCTTTCACGTTAATCTCGCTTAGAAACCGCACGTATTCTAAGCTGCAGCGTTCTGCGTTAAAAACTGACATAATCGCCTAATTCAACTCATTCCGCTGCATTTTGCCAGAGAAATCAAAACAGCTATCGTGAAGCACAAAGTCGGACGCTAGCGTGGCACGAAAATAGCTGTCGCTGCTACCTTTCAGAAAAAAGAAACAGAAAGGTACCGCGCACTCAATTTTATCTGGCCATATACATGCGTAAATGCGTAAATGTAAGGCATTTCTTGATATGATATGGTTCTAAAAATAAAGAAAATAATAGCCAACTGCACGGTGTACCTTCGCGACGGCGTTGCTGAACCATCTCACAAAGTTTGACAAGCTCCCTGGCACAATTCATCCTTTCGAAAATGCAGTCGCATGAAAGAAGGTGCACGTTCCGACATTCAGAGAAGACTGAGCGGCTGCAGCGCTTGTGAATCTGCCATCGCCCGCTACTGAGGAGAACCACAAAAGTGGCGCACCGTGTTGTGCGCCAGCACGTTTCATCTAGACGTCCGTCTTTATCACCACCCCCACCTGCAGGCCAAACCTCATTCGTTCATATTTCTGGCAAAGCAAAGATGTAACTCAAAAATTTTCGTGAAATCGTTGTGCACTAATATATATATATATATATATATATATATATATATATATATATATATATATATATATATATATATATATATATTGTGAAGCAACGGTTAGGTCACAGGGCTATTCCTTTATTCACCGACCCTGAGCCCCACAAATCCAGTCGCTTCCGCCGTTGACACAGAGGTCAAGATGCAACGCAATTGGCCACAAAGGTAAGAGGCCAGGACAGAAAAAAACGCCAGGCCTGCGCTGAAATCGCAGTACAGTCACAGCGAAAGCTCGAAGAGCGGCGTTTCTAGAGCCCATTGTAAGCTCTCTTGGGGCTACAATAGAAGTACACTAGAATGGTACCCACTACGCCAAAAAATCACAATTTTTGTGAAGTTGGGAAGCACCTACTGAGACATTATTCGTCATTCTGCGGAGAAGCGAGGCACCAGCTATACGTCTGTAAGGCATTATGTGCACTTTGTTGACGCGACGACTGATGACGATGAAGAATTATGGCTCATACGCTTATGGGCTTCCTTGGCAACCAATCAAGTGCACTTGCGAGGAACCCACTACGCTATAAATCATTGTAATTTTACTGAGACCCCGAGGAAATGGGTCATGCGCTTATGGGCTTCCTTGGTAACCAATACAAGTGCACTTGCGAGGAACCCACTACGCTATAAATCATTGCAAGTTTACTGAGACCCCGAGGAAATGGATTATGCGCTTATGGGCTTCCTTGGCAACCAATACAAGTGCACTTGCGAGGAACCCACTACGCTACAAATCATTGTAGTTTTTGAGAAGTAGGGCAGCAGGCACTGTGCCATTTTTCGTCATTCTACGGGCAGCCGTGGTACCTGCTAAACACATGTAAGGCATTATGCGCACTTTGTTGATGCTGTGCCTGATGACGGCGAAGAATTATGGCAGAGCCCTTTGTAATGGGTTGGCAGCATTCAACAACCTACTCGTTGCGCAATTCGCATTGTGTGACGTCTGGTTACAGAATTCGCGTTGGTGCTTATTTTACTCTTCTACCACGCTATAGTGCATATGCTAATGTGGTTCCTTCCAGACATGAAGCCTGTATAGGACCTTCTTGCAAAGCAGTTTGAAACACCCGCATGGCTCAGAGGTTGAATACTGGGCTCCCACGGAGAGGACTGAGGTTCGAACCTCGTTCCATCCTGGAATTCTTTTTCTTATTTAGTTTTTTTTTCTTATTTCGAGCGATACTGGTTACGGACCCCGGCGGCGGCGGCGGACAACTACGGCGCCAAAAACGGCCGGTGAAATGATCTCATAACAGCTTTCGCTGTAAAAACGTCTCCTGACGCGGCTGTGTGTTTTGTGGTATCCCAAGTGGCCTGCAGATGGGTCGTCGTGAAAGGCTTCGAGGGCTTCGTCACGTAGTGAACGTGGAGGAACTGGAAACCAGCGGTGCCATCAGTAGTGTAAACGTAATGATGTAGCACATTGTTGTCGAGCTTAAATTGCCGCAGTTGTCGATGCAATATGGCATAAGGCGGAG
Source organism: Rhipicephalus sanguineus (assembly GCF_013339695.2). Lineage (NCBI taxonomy): Eukaryota > Metazoa > Arthropoda > Arachnida > Ixodida > Ixodidae > Rhipicephalus > Rhipicephalus sanguineus. Next base: position 132,748,917 of record NC_051180.1, on the reverse strand, counting down.
GTGATCTGCCACGTAAGCGTTCGATAATTCGGTTGCAGTACGGATCATCACGCTGGCGCGAAGCAAATTGAGTGCGGTATTGGATGCCAGCGGGTCACTAACCGCTGGTTGGGATAATGTGAGTGGTGACGCAGCGTCATGATCACGTGACGGGCAATGAAGAAGTGTATTCGAATATGATAGTGGCTGGGGGCAGCGAGAGAGAGCGTCGGTATATTGGTGTTTGTTGCCGGACTTGTCGACGACATCAAATTCGCACTTTTGCAGACGGAGCACCCAACGACTCAGGCGACCAGACAAGTTTTTTTCAGTGAAGATAGTCAGCACAAGGCGTGATGGTCTTTATTTACTATGAAGTGCCGTCCGTAAAAACACGGTCGGCATCTTTGTATAGCCCAAACGAAAGCAAGGCATTCATGTTCTGTTATCGAGTAGTTATGTTCGGCAGCTATGAAAGAACGACCGCATACGCAACAACTCTTACTCGTCAAGTGGCATACCGCTGTCAAACTGCACCAATTCCACGGCCGCTAACCTCGGTGTGCAGACAAGTAGATGCGTTCTCGCGATGTGACACAGAACGGGGTCAGATCTTGAGGCATGCTTGAGGGCTTGCAAATCACACTCACAGTCTTCGGTCCAAGTGAAGGCAAATCTTGATGCGGAGTGCGGCGCTGGCCGGCTCCCTTTCTTTTTCTTCATTTTTCTCTTGGCTTCGTCATCTATATTTTCTCTTTCTCTCTTCGCTCTATTTTTCTGCCTTCTGTCTCCCTTTAGTTCTCTTTATATATTTCGCTCTATCTTTATTTATTTATCCTTCTTGCTGTTTATTTCTTTCTTTCTCTTTGTTTCCTTTGTTTTTCTTTCTCTCTATTTCGCGCTTCATCTCTCTCTCTCTCTCTCTATGTCTTTCTCTCTTTCTTTCATTCCCTCTCGTTCTCTCTTTGTTTCTCTTTTTGTCTTTCTTTCCTTCTTACTCTTTTTATACAATGTTTTAGTATCTCCCCTCCTCCTTTACCTCCTATGCGCCCTCGCATGTCTCCTCCTCACCTTCACTTTCCTTTGCCACCTCCTTGCTGTACTATACAATACGAAGTTATGTTATGCTCGGCTAGCGTTCCTGGATAGCCTTCACTGTCAACGTGAGTAGTAACTGCTGTACAGGGTAGACTCTTTCTCAGAAACAACCAGCAGCCCGCAGACAGACCCTTTGCGTTGACAGTGAAGGCAGGTACATATGCTGCGATTTTGTGTTGCATGGAGTGCCGTGGCGTATTATCAACTTGTATGCATTCAATGAGATTTCAAAACGGGTTCAGTTATTTGAAGATATGTCCAAACTAATTAACTGTGATTATTTCACTGTACTAATGGGCGACTTTAACTGTGTATGCAATCCTTGTGATCGCAACAATCCTAATAGTCACCGAGACAGGAGTGGTGAAGTTTTAAGTGGTATTATAGATAATGCAGGGCTCATTGACATCGGTACTTTCGGTCAAATAACTGCGTATACTCGACTTCAGGGAAGCTCTTCTGCTCGCCTTGATCGAATTTACGTATCTTCATCACTCCTACCTCGGGAACTTTCGCGCAGCACTGAGCCAGTTTCATTTTCGGATCACTGTATTGTTATCGCAAAAATTGGTGCAAGCCGCCGAACTCACTTCCGACCACAGTGGGCACTTTGGAAGATGAACTCGGACCTCCTAAACGATCAGGAATTCAATAATAGAGTTAAAGAGGCAGTGAGAAATTCTTTTTCTAAAGGATTACATGTATTCGCTGCTTGGGAGCTTTTTAAGCAAGAGGTTCGTGCACTAGCTATAGAATGTGGATGTGTCAAATCGTACTATCGAAAGAACGAGGAAAAGAGATTATTTGAAAGTCTATGTAACCTTTACGAGATTGAATGCGAAAAACCAGGCGCATACATTAATGAAATAGAAAGCATTAAATGCCAGCTACAAAATTATGATGCTGCCTACAGAGGTGCACGTATTCGATCTCGGAACAGCAGGACCTTGAATTCTGAGCTACCGACATGTCAAGCTTTACTTGATGAGCGCCGCCACGCAATGTCCAAGTTTATTCCAGATCTCATTTCTAACGGTGCTGTTCTAACAGATACAGCAGACATTATCTTGCAATTCGAAAGGTACTACAAGGTGTTGTTTAGTGCTCTTCCTGATGACCATGGTGGCGAAAACAAAACAAATTTTGTTTCTCTGTTAAGCCCATTGAGCGAAGATGATTGCGCAGTCATTAGTAGTCCCATCATGTTAGAGGAAATTAAGGAGGCCATTGAGCAACTACCTTTGTCAAAAACACTTGGCCCTGATGGGATTCCTGCTGAATTTTACAAATCATTCAAAACAACTCTCAGTACTATTCTGCTGGATATATTTAGACAAAGTTACGTCATGAAGACTCTCCCGCAGTCTTTTTGCAAAAGCCATACTGTTCTCATTCCAAAAAGTTCTGAAAAGGAAAAACTTCGTTCTGTTGAAGGCTACAGGCCAATAGCGTTGACAAATGTTGACTACAAAATTTTTGCTAAGACATTATCAAATCGGTTACAGTTTGTGATGTCAATACTTATTGGTTCTCATCAGACATGTGGAATTAGGGGTCGCTCCATACAAACAAATATTCACATCGCTCGAACACTTCTTCAGTATTGCTACAGTTGTCAAGGACAGCTTGCTATGCTACAGGTAGACCTTGCCAAAGCTTTTGACCGTGTTAGTCATTCCTTTCTGTTTTCCCTTCTGCAACATGCAAATGTTGGCTCTGTTCTGCTGGAAGGCGTTAAACTTTGTTACAATGACTGTTCAACGCGACTAATTATTAATGGCCATCTGTCAAAATCGGTATCTATTTGCTCTTCTGTAAAGCAAGGCTGCCCAATGTCCCCACTGCTGTTCGCACTTTATCTTGAACCGCTATGCCTGAGCATAATACGATCGAATAGTATTCGCGGCTTCAATATATTAGGCAATGAAGTTAAGGTATTGGCTTATGCAGATGACGTAGCTTTCTTTTGCTCAGACAAACGAAGTATTGAGACTAAAAAGACAGGGCGTGCAAACAAGGACACAAGAAAGAAGTTTGCACGCCCTGTCTTTTTAGAATGAATACTTACCAACTAGCTCAGCTCTCTGTTATTCGAAGTATTGAGAATGTGGTATCTACAATAAGTAAATTCGGCATTGTATCAGGTGCTCGTTTAAACACATCTAAAAGTTTAGGATTATGGTTTGGATAATGGGGTAGTACGCCGGAGAAGTTCGCAGGAATTAATTGGACTCGTATTCCACCAAAGTACCTCGGTGTGCCGCTAGATGCGTACAGATTCAGCGCACGATACTGGAAAGAACGTGCTCCTAAGCTTGAACGTCAGGCCCAGACTTACGTTCCACATCGCCTTTCCATCTTTGGGAGAGCTAAAGCTTGCAATACATTTTTAGCCACAAAGCTATACTATGTATTGCAACTTATTCATTGCGCTCGATCTTACATACAGCGCTTTCATCGGACTTTCGCAACTTTCGTGTGGTCTTCGACGTTTGAACCAATGAGACGGGACAACCTATTCAGGCCAGTTAAGGAGGGAGGGCTGGGTTTAGTTCATTTATATCTATGGCAAATTGTTTCACGGTTCTACTTTTTTCGCGACAGTTCGCATCCCATTATTCGATCATTCTTGCAGATTACGTTTGTTAATGCTTTACCTGACTTGATTGTTTCCTCAGATTTCTCTGTACGCCCGTGTTTGTGGGGATTTATGCAGGAAGTTTTCATCGCTGTACGGTTTCTCAAGGTCCGGTTTTCCATAGAATATCTATACACAGTATCACGCAAGCGACTCTACAAGGATTTGTTATCCATGCTTTTTCCACCTCCACTTTACCGCTCATTATATTCTCACTTCCAGGACATGATGTACTAAAACGAGTTCGGAAAATGCATCTTTCTCCTGATACAAAAACCTTCTTTTACAAACTCCATACTGATACACTGCCGGTGAAATCATGGTTGCAGAGGAAAGGTATTTTTGTTTCTTCAGTTAACTGTCGTCTCTGCGATGTACCAGAGACAGTAGAACACTGTTTTATTAGCTGCAAAGATGCCATTCTGTTTTGGGACATCCTTCAACGAACTGTTCAAAAATATTTTAACATTAACTCGCATACTATACGTTACCTTCTCCCAACGTCTCTTGATGATGTGCCCTTTGACATGTTTTTCCTTATGGGACTGCACAGTCTGTGGAAAACGCGCATGCAAGACCGTAATGCAGAACCAACCGCTGCTTCAAGTATGCATTTCATGCGTATGGCTCTCCATCTAAAGGACATTTACGAAGAACTTGACATAAGACCGGACTGGCACCCCATCTTGATGAGGTGTTCATCCTTACCAGCCTCCACGTGTAACAAGCTTTGAAGAGTGACTTTTCCTGCTTCTCTGGACTTGCACAGTATATATGCATGTAAGCTTTTGAATGCTTGTGCAGTGCTTGTGCGATTATTGTCGCTAAGTGAATGCATCACTACGTCATAGCGTTTGTGATAATTTCAAATACGCATTATAATAAATACCATGAAAGAAAAAAAATTCCTGGATAGCCTAGTGGTTACGACGTTCGCCTTGGGGTAATGGGTACACGGGTTCAAGTCCCGCTTTGTCAAGAAATTTTTTTCGCCATCATCTTTCTCTTTCTTTTTCGTTCTATCTCTTTCTTTCTCTCGATCTTTTTTCTCTTTCTCCTTCTCTCTATATACGTTGTCTCACCCACCAGAATCATTGTATCCCACGCCGGACCACTTGGCGCACGTGTTCTGGGAGCGAAGTAGAAAAAGACGAAGAGGGCTAAGATAGCGCGTGTTGGTTTATTTTCTGTCGACGCGAAACGGCATAACAAAAATGGCTGCGGTTTACCTCGGCTAGGCCCGGTTATGCTAGCGAAAGACTGTTCGCTAAATTATGCTTGTTTACCCTCGTAGCGGAAGCACAGTTTGCAAACTGAAGGATATGGCTAGACGAAAGTTCCCTACTGTAAAGCTCTCATTTGGGCTAGTTGGTGCACAGGTGAACACATAGCGTAGGGTTGCGCGAAAGAACAAGGACGAAGGTAAGTGGACAGGACGGGCGCAAAACTTCAACTGAATAAACGGAAGGCCAAAGCCGTTAAAAAGTTTGAATCAACATCTGCCTGACACGTGCCTAAAAAACCGAACAAATATAAGAACCAATAAAAGCGGAAAACTAAGAGCAACAAAATTTGAAACCTTATCTAAGGTCCACCGCGCAAACGCCAACCTGCAAACATGTGGTGATAGTGATATGCGGGTACAGTATGATCAGTAACATGCGCTGAAGTAGCAAACAAGAAAATAAAACACAAATGAACGTCTCATTACGTAAAACCATCTAAAAATTGCTGCTCCTTCGGGAGCAATATCAATGAGGGCATGCTAACGCAATTGTCGCTTCGCGCAATGAAGAAGGCCTCTATTAATTCTCTTTCCATCTTGTCATTAGACTTGTATAGTATTCGGGTCTCCTTTAGTTTCGGCGAACAACCACATCTCCTACAGTGCAAATCGAGATGGCCTCCGGTATGAGAGCGCACAGCTAGATTGCGCTCTCGCGCCCTCTCATTGAAGCAGCGTCCCGTCTGTCCAATGTAGCACTGGCCACAGGACAGGGGGATTTTGTATACCACACCTGTTACGCACTCTACAGCGGGATCAACATGCCGCTTACTACACGGCACGCGCAAACCTTTGTGCATCATGGAACAAACTTTTGCCAACTTGCACGGAGCCGAAAAAACCGTTTTTACCCCATAACGGTTGGCTACCTTTTTCATATTATGCGACACGCGATGTATGTAGGGCATTACGTGCACTCGTCTACTTTCAGTCACATTCTCGTTACGTTTACTACTGCCCTTCTTGCTCTGCAGCAGCCGTTCACAAGAGCTTAAAATCACAGTTGAAGGGTATCCCGCCTTGACCAAGCGTGCCTCCTGGAGCGCTAAGCTTTCTTTTATCTTATGGTGGCATGATTTTTCCAGAGCGGACCGACAACACAAGGACACAATTGCTCGTTTTGTTATCTTAGAATGGGCACTTTCATACGACAGTAAGGCCTTGGTAGTTCTTGGTTTGTACATCCAACACACGTGGTTGTTAGTAAAGAATAGACGCAAGTCTAAGAATTGTAGGCTGCCATTAGCCGGCTTCTCGTGCGTAAATGTCAGACCATCGGAAGCCAGCCGGAACTCAGCTATAATAGCTGAAACCTTGTTATCAAAAACCTTATCGTTCTGGGCGGTGACGAGCACTAAATAATCGTCTACATATCTTAGTATTCTAACTATGCCTTGCGATGACACAGAAGCACCAAGTCTACGGTCAACAGAGGCAAGATAGATGTCACTGAGCACCGGTGCAACCAAAGACCCTATACAAATTCCTTTCTTTTGAACATAGTAATTATTATCATGGCATATGGCGGTGGAGTTCAAGTAGAAGTTCAAAAGTTCAAAAAAATGTTCGGTACTCACACCTGCTTCGTTTTGAAAAGCCACCTCACCGTTGTGCTCAACACATTCTTTCACTGCACTGTAAAGTTCCTTGTGTGGAATCGAGTAGAATAGTTCTTCCACGTCCACGGAAAATGCCTTTGTATCAGCGGGTAGACCCACCTGTAGAAGTTGAACCACCTCCTTTGAGCTTCGGACCAAAAAAGGATCGTTGAGGGTAAGAGTTGTCAAAAGTTTCTGCAGGTAGCTCCCCACTTCACGCTGCCAAGTAGCCCTCTCAGATACAATCAAACGAAGTGGGCCTTCGGGCTTATGAGTTTTGCAAGCGAAAAACGCCTCTAGACTGTTCCCTTCAGACTTTTTAACGGATTTACCAAGCTTTTCTAAATCCATCTTCAGGAGCAGCTTCAACGCTTCCTTTCTTCTCTTCATTGGGTCAAATACCAAGGGCTTGAAATTTTTCATTACTGCCTTGGTGGCCTTTTCCTTGAACATTGTCAGTGGCATGACCGCGAAACCGCCCTCCTTGTGGAGATGTGGTTGTTCGCCGAAACTAAAGGAGACCCGAATACTATACAAGTCTAATGACAAGATGGAAAGAGAATTAATAGAGGCCTTCTTCATTGCGCGAAGCGACAATTGCGTTAGCATGCCTTCACCGACATTGCTCGCGAAGGAGCAGCAATTTTTAGATGGTTTTACGTAATGAGACGTTCATTTGTGTTTTATTTTCTTGTTTGCTACTTTAGCGCATGTTACTGATCATACTGTACCCGCATATCACTATCACCATATGTTTGCAGGTTGGCGTTTGCGCGGTGGACCTTAGATAAGGTTTCAAATTTTGTTGCTCTTAGTTTACCGCTTTTATTGGTTCTTATATTTGTTCGGTTTTTTAGGCACGTGTCAGGCAGATGTTGATTCAAACTTTTTAACGGCTTTGGCCTTCCGTTTATTCAGTTGAAGTTTTGCGCCCGTCCTGTCCACTTACCTTCGTCCTTGTTCTTTCGCGCAACCCTACGCTATGAGTTCCCTACTGCCTGCGCTCACTACCGTGGTTTCGTCAATTTCACAAGCCTTCACCGCAGTCGACGTGACAAACGCCAGGCCTCTAAACCAACAACGAACGCACTCGATGTAGACTCGTGCACAACTGCAGCACCACAACTAAATTTCGCTAGGCTTGTTACGGGGTATCCGTTTTTTGCTTCAAGGACACGCGGAAATACACCATAAAACTCGCACGACAAGGCCAGTAAAGCTTTCGGTTTAAAAGCTGAACAGCTCCGCCCTCAATATGACCCCTTCTTGTGCCAACCTTTTGTTTCTTTGATGTTTCCCATCGGTGCTGATTATCTGGAAATCGCCGAAAAATATTCGTCATTTCCAATATACGCATTGAATTATGAGTGATTTTTTTATACCGATTGTGAATGTCCAATGCACAATTACATCATATAAGTAACTATAGGCATCCAAATGGCAAAAGTGTCCTGTGGAATACAGTCAAAAACGCAAAGGTACGCCAAACACTCAAGATACGCCCAGGCAGCCTCAGTGCAATAAACGTGCAGTGAAAACGAGCAAACATTGGCCGCTTTGCTAGGAAGGTGCACCAAAATAGCACTTTCCAAGCACCCCCAGTAAGAGCCTCTCGAAAGAAAAAAAAATAAGCAGCTTCGATAGCAGCTTGTTTAATCGACTTAAGAACGAGACTCTACATCTAGCACTATCAGAGCGCATATATGTATTAATTATGCAAGCATTCGGTTTTTCTACGATTGTCAAGTGTAAACTTCTAAAGCATTCTGGCTCGCTTCAATGTCCCTAAAGTTTTGTTTTAAATAATTCTTAATTTTAACTATTCCTGGTAGCCATTCAAGAACTGCTAGGTGTCTCCTTGCGTGTGATAAAAAGACATTAGCGCGAAACCCCTCATCTTAATCTTAAAACCACGTTTCAGAAAAGTTTCTTAACGTAGGGGATATCGCCCATATTGTGTGAGGAATACAGAGTCGTTGATGCGCGAAGCGGTCGTCCCCTAGAAATCTCAGTGTCTCGGTGCTGCTGCATCGCTGAAGCGAACTGCCTTAGTCCAGGGAAACTTGAGGCAGTACCTGGGGAGTTTCTTCGCATGACGAGTCCACGTCCGCCATGGGGACTTTTCCTCCCTTGCAGTTGTTCACCGTTCCCCCTCGAAGCCGACTGGGGTCGAGTCGCTTGAGCCATGACTCCCCAGATAGTCTTCGGCGGTCCTCGAGGGCAGCTGAGCGTCGCGTACAGTGTCAACGATGGATCTTCTCAGTGGATACATGCGTCACAGTTCTCGATCGGATACCTTCAGGAAGCACTGGATTAACCACGCCAGCAGCAGAATGGAGGTTATTGTGCAGTAATACACCAAGGGGACGTGCAAGAAGATGTGTGCGCGGTGTTTATGGCTTTGTACCGCACTGAGTGTTGTGTGAAGGGCAAAATCATTGATTTGATGTGTTGCAAAATTCTTTTGACGCGCCTTGCTTGTGCGTGCGAGGAAGGCGGACATCCTGGATACATGTCTGAAGATACAAATACATAAATTGGTCTGTACTTTATTACTTATTGGGCCTCTTCGGACATTCGGTAGAACATCCAGTCTCGATGCTACTTGATTTGAAAAAAAGAACGTGTCTTAGGTTTTAGAGCGCACACGGCTGACATCATGTGGTCCCTGCTCTTTAGTAAGAAGTAGGTCATTTTGCATTTGAATAGCGTGATCAGTTAGCCACAGCTATGCGAATTGCGGAAAACTGTGCCTTATGGCGCTATTTAGGATGAGTTTAGTAGGCCTACTGTCCGTTTTTCTTTGCCCGCACGACAGTCGCTGAGTTACCGTACACGGCCACGTTTGAAGCATTTCGTGCTTTAGATGTTCAAAAGTCGGCTGATAACTCTTATAGGATATCATGAAGGAATGCATAATATATTGAGGCGCAATTGAATGCGTGATTACAGCATCCTCCAATATGCGAGTCTCAGATAAGAGCTCTGTAGAGTTATTAGTTGATAATTGCTGTTCGTAGAGCTTTCCAGATTTAGTGATAACGATTAATTAGCAAGGGTCGCAAATTCATTCAATTTGGTGCGCGCCCAGATAGAAAAGTTCGACTTGCAAAAGTGGTCGAATGTGTTGCCCTATGGCTGCCAATTACTGAGGCACGTCAGCAAGGCCCCCGTTAAGCATAGCAAAAATCGATATGGCTTGTGCAAATTTTCTGCGTTTACTGACGGCCCAAAAATTGAATAAGTAATTTTCTGTAATGTACAGACAGAGGGGAAGCATATTTTCACACAAAAGCACCGTATATTTCTTGATTTAAGAACTTAAAATCTTCTAAGCTCAATTTAGAACAAATTTTAACCGACATATACTTTCAAATGTAGCCAAGGGTTGTTTTTGTAAAGACCGCCAAGGGATAATAGATAGCAGCTGCAAGATGTCAAAGTGTTCGATTTAGAATCTCCACTTTCAGTTTTCCATAGAGGATTCTCGTTTGCGAATAATTGCACACTTGTGAATGTAGCGGGGTAATAGCTGGTAAAATAAGTGATAGAGACATTTTGCTTTCCCTTTCACCGGCGTTCCGCTTGAATAATACGTAGTTATATTATACGTGTTGTATATATCACAGTCATCACACGACAGCTGAAGTAGCAAGTCAAGCGATAAACCATGGCTAATATCTCCGGGAATATCAATAAAGTTCGCTCTCCATCGATTTTACGTATTGACAATGTTGCATGTGTTTTTCTGGAGCTGCTCACATGATAGTTTGAGTGATTTTTCTCCATTCGCCTACTTCCATAATTTTATTTTTGGCACAATGTAGAGTTTTCTCACATATATAACAGACACACTGTAATGCATACAATATACATGCAACAACATAAGTTAGTACATATTTTGCAAATTTTTGAAGAAGCCTTAAGATTTTGCGTCCCTTCAATCAGCCCTGTGTTCGCACTTCCAATATTTACCATCAATAGTTTCAGAATGATTGAGTGTATTCTAATGGAAGGGTATATAAAAACTGCAAAAATTTTATTGTTGCAGCCGCAACATATCTCGAGCTCAGTGCCTAAATGTACCTGAACGTTTTCTTCATACTGAAGAGTCAGACAGTAATTTATTACGAATACATATGCACACCTTAAATTTGGATGTCATTCATCCTTCAATGATATTTCGGTGTCTTCGGGAAGTAATAAAACAAGTTTTGCTGTATTGATATATTTCCATACGTGGAAGATTTTTATGAATATAGTATATTCTCCGTTTCTATAGAAGATATATCAACTTCTTTATTGGGGCTGGATCAGCGACAATTATGGCAGATGCGTGATACGCTCACTCCACTGATCTCAGTTATCTTCTTTCTAATGTATCCATTCTATTCGGGAGCTGCACTTACGTTACAAAAGAATATACATAGTAGAGATCATTTTGAAATTGACATTGGGCAGATGCAAGGCTGCTACTGTGTAAACATAAACTAAACAGTGGTTTAGTCTTGAGTTGACCATGTGTTCTGTTCGGCGTTGCATAACTTTTAAACAGTCTCTAAAGTGAAACAGTTTTTAGGCGGTCTACCGCAATTTTTACATGAACGTCGCACGAGTTCTGACCTTATATTTGTTTCTGGCTCGTTTTATTCAGTATTTCTATATTTATGGCACCACAATTTTCGCGCACGGTTATCTACTGACTGCATGAATGTGATTTTACAGGGCCAGTTTGACGAAGTCTGCAGACGTACGATATACCCATTCGTTGTTGACTAATGCCTAATACTATCTATATGCAGTTCTTACAAACTTGTCTACAATGTTTACCTGGGCCAAGCACTGTTTTCTGCTTAACTATATTCTCGTCCGGCGATTGTTTGATTGATTATATATGTATTGTGAGCATTGTTTATGCCCTTCATGTTCTCATATGTACATACTCATCATCACCAACTGTGTTTGTGTTGTGGGGCTCATACTCGGGACAAAAAAGAAGAGTCTTGAGAGTCCTAAACGTCTTGAGAGTCCTAAACGTTGCCCCCTGAGTGGGTATGAGCCATGCAGTAGAGGACACTACTACTACTACTACTACTAAACGTTGCCTCACAAATGGCGGAGAGTGCTGTCCGGTCCCTGAATCCTCTCTCGTTAACAGATCCTCTCCCGCTTGACCGCGAACACATCCCTGGAGCTCCGTTCGGGACGCCGCTTACACCCCCTGCGTTCGGTGATGTCGCAAGACGAGCAGCCCAGCTCGGCAGCAACCCCAATGCTTGCCCCTGCGGCCACCCCTTCTTGAATGGTCACCAGCCCTCAGAAGGACCCACCGATGTTCGCTGGGCTTCGCGGCGAGGACGTTGAAGACTGGCTGGAGGAGTATGACTGCGTGAGTGCCATCAACCACTGGGATGAGCCCGCGAAACTCACCCACGTTGCGTTGTACATCACAGGCGTCGCAAAGACATGGTTCTTCAACCATGCTACAGATTTCCCGAATTGGACCTCTTTTACTATTCAACTACGCCAGATTTTTGCCAACCCCTCTGTGCGTTCAGATATCGCGAAGAAGAGGCTTGCTGGGCGTGTTCAACACACGGGCGAGTCATACACATCTTACATCGAAGACGTGCTCGCCCTCTGCCGCCGCCTCGACACCTCCATGGCGGAGAATGACCGTGTGCGCCACCTGCTGAAAGGTATTGCGACCGTCCCTTTCAATGCGCTTGTAGTGCAGAACCCCACGACCGTAGCCGATATTGTCGCTACATGTAAGCGCCTCGACGAATTTCAGACCACACGTCTGCAACCTGACATGTCTGACCAGAGGCCAACCAACGACATCGAGCTGCGTGCATTGATCCGCTCGATTATCCGAGAGGAACTCCACGCACAAGCTCCGCCGTGCCATCTTGAGGTTCGTACGACGCTACCTGGTGCCAACCTACGCGACGTCGTGAGGGAGGATTTGGCTTCCATGACCTGCACGCAAGTTCAGAGCGCACATCCCATGCCAACCCCAACTTATGCCCAGATTGCTGCCATAACACCAGCCCCAGCAGACACCACTACAGGCACCTGGAGTGCACGGCTCGCTCAACTCTCTCACACCCCGAGCGCCGGTCCAGCTTTACAACACCTGGCACACCCCTCGGCCGATTTGTTTCTATTGCGGCATCCGTGGCCATATTTCAAGATTTTGCCGACGCCGTCAGCAAGACGAAAGACGAGGCTACGACGACTTTGAACGGGACGACTTTTACACCAATGGATCGAAATATCGTCGCCCATACCAGAACAGCCCACGTCGATCGCAGTCTCCGCAGAACTTCGGCGCAGTTGGCAGTTCCCGATTTCCGCGTCGTCGCTCGCCGCCACCGCTGCGGCGCTCTTCTTCCCGACTTCGACCAGCTATCTTGACTCCTTATCACCGACTGGAAAACTAAATAGTGCAGCTTCGGGAGGGAAAGCTGCATATTACGGACTGTACCAAACTCTTCCGGATCGCCCGTCAAATATATTGTTGGTGTATGTTGAAGGTATACGGACTGAGGCATTGGTGGACACAGGTGCATCGCTTTCCGTAATTAGTGTAGACTTCTGTTCCCGCTTGAAAAAAGTGAAGACGCCATACGATGGCCCTCCCCTTCGCTGTGCTGACGGAGTTCTTATACGGCCCTCCAGTGTTCGTACAGTGCGTGTTTCCATTGATGGCATCCTTCATCATATTCAGTTTCTTGTGTTGCCCTCGTGTACTCACGCACTCATCTTGGGGTGGGACTTCCTTTCTTCACCGTCAGCTTTCATATCTTCTGAGAACGGATATCTGGGCGAGTTTGTAAGAATTCATCGTAGAGCATGTAGCGCGAAAATTACGGGGCACAAGAAAGCAACATAAACACGAGACGAGAGAGATGTTGCTTTCTTGTGTCCCCGTAATTTTCGCTCTACATGCTCTACGATAAATTTGATATCTTGTCGTCAGCGAGTCATCCATATGACAGACACTGAGTTTCCATCCGATGTCGCTCCTCACAGCTTCCGTTTAGTCACAGCCTCTGACTGTTGTATTTCGCCGGGAGATGAGAATGTTATTACACTGGCTTCTGACACCGTCGTTAATGGTGACGTGTTCATTGCTCCATCTGCTCGCTGCATACCCACGGGGCTTACCATTGCGCCTGGCCTTGTGCGCTTTAACGATGGTAGAGCTTTGGTCGCCGCACTTAATCCAACTTCTTCGCCAGTGATGCTGCCCCAGGGCACCGCCGTGAGTTCTTTCGCCGACACCGAGCCTTTTTCTCTGGTTTCCCTTCGCGCAGAATCGCCACCTTTGTCTGCCTCAACTGATCATAAGGCTGCGACCGCTGCTTTAAATGCGACCATAAATCCCCACCTAACTGCTGAGCAAAAGAGAGACCTTTTCGACCTTCTTCAAAAGCATAGCGTTTCGTTTGACGTACACTCCAAGGTTCTGGGCCGCACTTCCGTCGCAGTGCATCGCATCGAGACCGATGACAGCTCCATTGTGCGCCGCCACCCATATCGCGTGTCTTCGGCGGAACGCAAAATCATCGAGGACAACGTCAACGACATGCTCAAACACGACATCATCCGACATTCATCCGGCTCTTGGTCATCTCCTGTGGTGTTGGTCCGGAAAAAGGCCGGCTCTGTACGATTTTGTGTCGATTACAGAGCACTTAACAATATCACCAGGAAAGACGTATATCCGTTACCAAGAATCGATGATGCCCTCGACCCCCGTCAAGGCGCAGAGTATTTCTCCAGTCTCGACCTCCGGTCCGGGTATTGGCAAATACCTATACACGAAGCGGATAAAGACAAAACAGCTTTTGCAACGTCGGACGGGCTTTATGAGTTCAACGTAATGCCCTTCGGATTATGCAACGCTCCTGCAACATTCGAGCGAATGATAGACACTGTTTTACGTGGCCTCAAGTGGAAAACCTGTTTATGTTATCTAGACGATATCGTTATTTTTTCTTCCACTTTTTCGCAGCACCTTGAGCGTTTGGACGAAGCTTTAACATGCATTTCGAATACTGGACTTCAGCTCAATACAAAGAAATGCCACTTCGCCAGCAAAAGTATCAAAGCGCTGGGCCACCTTGTCAGTAAAGATGGCGTTCGACCAGACCCGGACAACATTGCTGCCGTGATTCATTTCCCTCGCCCCGAAAATCAAAAACAGTTGCGAAGTTTTCTTGGCCTGGGTTCTTCCGCCGCTTCATCAGTCACTTTGCTGCCATTGCGTCACCATTACACAAGCTTCTCACGTCGAGAACGGCCTTCGCTTGGACTGATGACTGCGAGTGTGCTTTCCAAGCCCTTAAACGTGCGTTAACATCAGACCCCGTCCTCTGTCACTTCGACGAGAGTGCCCCCACTTTTCCGCACACAGATGCAAGCGGCCATGGGATCGGGGCTGTCCTCCTACAACGCGACGACACTTCACGAGAGAGAGTTGTTGCATATGCCAGTCGCGCCCTAACACCTGCGGAGCAGAACTACTCGATAACAGAGCAGGAATGTCTTGCTGTAGTTTGGGCCATACAAAAATTTCGACCGTATCTTTATGGACGCCAGTTCACTGTGTTCACCATCACGCTCTATGCTGGTTGTCCTCACTTAAAAATTTGTCTGGACGCCTCGGTCGCTGGATACTTCGTTTGCAAGAATACACGTTTGACGTTCTGTACAAGTCTGGCAAACAGCATCAAGAAGCCGACGCTCTCTCTCGCTGCCCGCTACCACTTTCTTCTCCGACCACGCACCCTCGTTGCTCATCACGTGATCCTGAGCCTTCATCTTCACTGACGTTATCGCCCTTGGCAGTTCCTGGGTCGCTATCTTCCATTCGCTGCACCCAGTTCGCCTCGTATCAACGTGATGACCCCTATTGTAACCGCATCATCGGATACCTCAGTGGAACGTCTTAACCTCCTAATGCCAGACTACGTCGTCAGCTAAGGCAATTCAGGCTGGAAAACAATGTGCTGGATCGCTATACTTACAATAAGGATGGGCATAGGTGGGTGCCAGTACTTCCCCGTTCGCTGCGTACACAAGTTCTCGAAGCACTGCACGACGACCCGTCCGCTGGCCACTTGGGGTTTCACAAGACGTACAACCGCGTTAGGAGCCGCTTCTTCTGGCCTGGTCTTTATACCTTTGTGGCCAAGTATGTCGCTTCTTGCGCACTTAGTCAACGCCGGAAACGACCAACTTCACCTCCTGCTGGCCTGTTACAACCCATCCTATGTCCCGAAACACCCTTTGCCGTAGTCGGAATAGACCTGGTCGGGCCACTTCCCATAACGCCAGCAGGTCCTCGGTGGATTGTGACAGCGGTCGATCACCTCACACGGTATTGCAGAGACCGCGCCTCTACGCACTAGTTCTGTGTCCGACGTAGCCGCCTTCTTTTTGGAAGCCATAGTGTTGCGCCGTGGTGCACCTCGCGTGCTGTTGAGTGACCGCGGCAAGACCTTTTTGTCGACAATTCTTGAAGAAGTGCTCAAAACGTGTGGCACAGTTCATAAGAGGACATCAGCCTACCACCCTCAAACAAATGGCCTAACGGAGCGATTCTATCGTACGCTAACCGACGTGATATCAATGTACATCGGACCACACCACGATAACTGGGACACAATCTTACCGTTCGTGACGTTTGCACACGACACCGCTGTCCAACGAACTACCGGATATTCACCTTTCTACCTCCTCTACGGTCGTGCGCCGACATTCGCCATCGACGCCTCTTTCTTCAATGCAACAACACAAATCTCAAAAGCAACACCAGAACACTTCGTCTCTAGGCTTGAGGAATGTCGGCAGCGTGCTCGCCTCAACACCGAGGCCAGTCAGCAAGACCGTAAGCAGCGTTATGACAGCTTTCATCGCGACGTCACCTTCCATCCTCGCGATGAAGTACTACTTTGGACGCCTGTTCGTACTCCTGGATTGTGTGAGAAGTTTCAATCACACTTCCTTGGACCTTACGTTGTTCGTGAACAAACATTCCCAGTGAACTATCTTGTCACCCCCGTCGAGGTCTCTTCGGACCGTCGTTACCGTGCTTCGGAGATAGTGCACGTATCGCGTCTCAAGCCATTCGTTCGGCGTACCTTTCCCGCCTAAATCGCGGCCGGGCCGGCCGCTCGCGCGCGCGGGGAGATTAGTGTGAGCATTGTTTATGCCCTTCATGTTCTCATATGTACATACTCATCATCACCAACTGTGTTTGTGTTGTGGGGCTCATACTCGGGACAAAAAAGAAGAGTCTTGATAGTCCTAAACGTTGCCTCACAGTATATATAGTCTTTCCCGAGCAGTCACGTAATAAGAAGTTTATGGGAGATGCGGATATATCCACCCTTCAAATAGGTGCGTCACATTTTCTTCAAACTTCAAACCGTCTCAAGAGGATCATACGAGCCGCATAACATTGTCGAGTTTGGCAATTCAAACCTGCATAATAGCATCGGCTGCAGAACGTGGCAGAACGGATTTGCTCCCGCATAATCCACCCTAAATATGTAGCAACTTGTGGCGGTACGAATATCCATAGGCATAGAGCAAGCCGATCAGTTGCCCTTAACTTCTATTAAAATGATTATATATACATTGCCCATATTGAAACAATATCCACAAAAATATCTTGACGCGATAGCGTTAGAGAGCTCGTTTCGCAGAAATTCCGCGGTCGGTGCCGGCGTCGCTTGCGAGCGAAAAATCGTCCGTAACCGAAAGATAGAGAAAGACGCAAATAAAATGAACAATAAAAATCTTAGGTCCCACTTAGGATCGAACCTGGGCCGTTTGCGTGGCAAGCAGGTGTCCTACCACAAAGCCACCATGTTACTTGCGTCTGCTTCAGACATAAACACTACGTAAATGCCATGTAGTTCAAGGAGCCTCCTTAGCGCATTTTGTTCGGCAGGTGTCACGACGAAAATGAGCCCATTCGGCGATTTGTAGGCGCGTTGGCGAGGCCATCAACCTACGTATTTTTGCGCGACGCCATGCTTCGAAAAAAGCCTGGATAGGGCACCCATCGCCGCTAAAAACACACACAAACTTGCAAACAGCTCCAAAAATGGAGAACTATGTCTATCTAGCGGAAAACATATCAAGCCAACGCCTCCTTTCTAGAGGAGGCGTTGATCAAGCAAACAGCAAACATTAGATAATGTGCTGCCATCTGCGAGGCATTGTGAGAAATATGTCTCGACTCTAGCACAGGGAAGTGCTTTAGATCGAAAACCTGCGCCATTACTCTAGATACAGCGCGCGCGTGCGCGTGTGTGCGTCTGTGTGCGTGTAACAATAGACATTAATAAGTATGCACTTAGCGGTTGAAGTGCGCACTAGGGGCTGGATTTCGCTTTCGCGTTCAACTCTTAAACGCGAAGCTTAAGGGTCCCCCAATTTTTATCTCGAAAAGCCATGCCAAAGCGGGCATTTAAACTCGTATGTGCACGAAAGATCCAAGCTAAACCACACTGCACTGTGCACTCTTCCACATAGACTTCACTGTTTGCTGTCACTGTGCGAAACAAATGTTGGACTTAGTCTAAAGTATGCGGCCGACGCGGCCACGGGGTGACAGGAAGCTGGTGCCCCCCATGCTGCATGGACGTCATCTCTCGAAAAATGCGACAACGCGCGCGACGAAACCGCTGCCTCTGGCAGCGCGCCGTTTACTCGTCGACCACTGGCGTTCAAAAGAGCACAGCTTGGCGCTTACGTTTTAAAGAGCAGGTGTATGGTGCCTTATCTGCTTTTGGAACGTCACTGTTGAAAAAGGTAAAAAAGATTGCAACGTACAAGAAATTACAGTGCCAGTGATTGTCTGAACAAACTTTAAAAAGAACTCTGAAGCAATACCTTTTGTAACTTTCCTGGCCCGCACCTAGGGTATGCAGTGCTGTCGTGTTTGAAAAGTTGACTGTCAAAGAACTCGCTTTTCTTTAAATTGTGGGCTGATTACCCATTTCTCTCGTTGCTCCCTCGCCACGATGCCCGTATGTTCTCGGGAGCTCAAGGATTTCATGCTTAAATATATATTGTCGCACTCACACCAATTGATAGCTGTTCATCGCGTGGTTTACAGAAGCCCTGTGTATCCCCTGAACAAATTTACAGGTACGCTACATAGAGTGTATAGCTTTTTACGGAATTGGGCCCGGCTAATCTTGTTTCCTGTATGTTCACGTTATCAATTGTCGGCAGGCACATCAAAATACGAGCTTACTTCGCATACGCGTTGCTGTTCGCATGTGCTGCGGAGAAGCCCGTCCGAGTAGGCCTATAGCCGCTCTCGTTCTGCATTCTTATCACGGCTGCCGTGTATGCTTGCACAGCGTTTATGCTACTATAGCACAACTGAGAGTCACAAAATCTGATGGAAGGCAGGAAGGAAAACGCATACGACTGTAGCATTTTTGAATGATCAGAATCTTTCCAGCACAAACTACGTCTTCTATGCTTGGAATGCCGAAGAAACATCGTCACACCAGAGCTCAGCCACGGCACTTTGGCACTTTTTGGGTTCGGGCTTCACTCTCCGCTCGGTCAGGAATTCTGGATCGGGTACAGTTTTAAGTTCGAATGTGGGATCTGTTTGACACTGTTATAAATACAGTGCATTATTTGTCTTTTTTTTCATAAGCACCGCAAAGCATAGACGCCATGAAACGTGCACTGTTTTTGATATGCAAATCCCGGAATAACATAGCTGACAAAAATGTTTCAGTGAAATGACAATTTTCTAGAGCAACGGTATGAAATCGGATGTGAAATTTCTCAATGGAGAAGTACAGGTTTGCGCAAAGAAGCTCTGTTGCAGAAATAGACGTAGCGTTTCGGATCCCCTATTTAAGACGCCATATATAGCATACTATGCTCGAGGTTAAAGGAATTACGTCTCAATCTCATTTCCATTGCCACGCTTTTCATGAGGATTGGTATATATTATAGTTACAATTGTTTAAAAAAGTGCTGGCTAGCTCTTTCTTGGCGCTACACGTGTCAGTTGGTACCACAAAATTCAAACTGCTAAGTTCGCAAACCATGTCGGCTTACAGATTTTCAACAGGAAATCACGGGATGAAATCTTTTGCATTACTCGTCCCCGACGCCGCGGAACGCCGACGCCGATGATGATGCAAACTTTATTGGGGTCCAAAGACACTATTGGGGCCGACGCCGATGGTCAAATTTTGTGTTTCATGAGGAAATGAAGGCTTTCGCTTTAAAAACTAAATCCGCCTAGCAAGGCGGTTGTTGGCAAAACAAGACTCCGTTGTAATTGCACAGGCCACTCATATCACGGCACTCGAAGCAGCAACAGCCACGATAACAGAAAAGGCGTTGGCGGCGACTGCCGTCGGTCACTGGCAGCGACTGTCGTCGGCGACTGTCGACGTAACATGCTCCTCAATAGTACTGTTAGTTTCTGTTTGGTGATACCAATGGCCTTCGATGCCTGATCTATTCCCCAGAAACATGCGGTGAAATTATGCTTGGAAATTTGTACAATTAAGGCCACTCGCCGCTCTTAGACAGCACCATCGTTCATCCTTGACGGTGTAAGACTTTTCGTCTCGACATAACAGTTACTCTCCATTGTAATTACTTGACAACTTGAATGTGCTTCGGCTCTAGTATATCTCCGAAAGTGGCACTGTGGACGTACCAAGACAGCCGCATCCGTGCAGATTATTTTGAGGCATACGAAAAGATGGGCCGAAATATCGCCCTGCTCAAGTCGGGCGATGTGCATTTACTGAAATCTAGTGTCTGAGCAGTTCTTGGTTTTATTGAGTACCCTCGTTTCCCACAAATCATATTCCCCTTATGACATCATGGCGAAACTATCATCGAACTTATGGTTCCTCAAATACCACAGTAACATCTGGAGATTAGATTACACGCGATAAGAATTTGCTAGCAGAGAACATAGCGAGCTACCAAGCATTGGTCTGGAAGTGCCATTTTTTTACCGACCATTTAACAAATTCCACGTTGCTAGTAATAAAAAGAAACGTACCTGACAAATTTGCCGCTGGCATTTCTAAAGCACCTTTCCTTTACTTCGCGTTCTGCTGGCATTGACTAATGACAGCGCCCGCCTTTCTCTTTCTTTTTATGTATTTTTCTTATTTTAAAAGAAAATGCCAGGCGCCTACTAACTTGCCGCAGTTGTGGTTTCAATCTAGATGAAACTTTTCACGTTGAAGGACAGGGAGGGAATATCTAAATGGCTTCCTACTCCGTATATTGGACGATAAGTTCGCCTCCCCGTAGCCATGTGACAAATTGCTCAACTGCATAAAACTCGCAGCTGGAGCCACTTCCGGGGACATTCTGGCATCCAAATGCTCGTGATTAATCAACCGTGCTTTAGAACGCAAACCAGCCGCTCCGTAAGCACTAATTATGCCTGCTCGAAACCTAACGTCTCGCTCTCCTAGAAACAATATTTCTTGAACTTTCAAATTGCCTGGCAATGCTGCCAGATACCTGAGCCTTCTCCGCTACTTAATTTTAAGCCTAATTGTGTTTTTGCAGATTTTGTGCTTGTTTATGCTGCTGTTTACGCTCCTCTTGAGGCGTTGTCTTGGTGTACTGATCGACATGAAGTAATGTAGGCAGTCTGGCATACATGCTCAAGCCCATCTCATCTATCAGTGTTCCCTCGAGCATTCGAGAGATCATTTATCTATACGGAGTCGTATACCCGCTCATCTATCATACTACACTTTAGTGAACTATTACGGCACCAGAGATCCCGCATTGCCGAGGAAGTCATTTTACGCAGATGAGTCCGTAAAAATAATGAGAATAACGGAACAGGGGAAAGCAGGAAGCTAGCCATAGTGCTCCTATCTATTATATTGAGCAATGATTTTTGTAATTAGAATGATTATTTAGGTGCTTCCTATTTCTTATCTGGCGCCAAGGATACCTAATTTCACAAATCGATGACAATGGCTAAAGTACCTTTTTAAGTTGCCCATACTGGGCCCACCAGATGCACTGCTTGCCTAGGAACGTGACTATTTTTTAGCCTTCCAGCAAGATCCCCGCAGTATTCAGTGTCTACGACGTTACATCGCTAAGCTAGATGGTGTCGATTCGATGAGAGCCGCGGTAGCTCCATGTTACAAAGGTGCAATGCCCGTCAAAAAGGTTCGTATGGCCGACGGCTCTGACTACTTTGTTCCTCATAATCACCTGAAACATCGAAGTTTCCAGTTAACTTTGTAGCACAGAGGAAAACGTTCAGCAAGCTTCTGGGTCAAACAAAAAGTTAGTTTAAATTAGGGGACGTTGTTACCGTGCTTATTACTTTTAGGGATGATGTTGCTTGCGTGGATGTGAACCGAGCTAAGTGCATTAAAGCTCGCACTTTCCAGGATGACTGTTTTCCTAGCCCAGTTTGAAGGGAATAAGAAGTGCCACCCGTACAATGATCCTATGACTTATTGCTCAAGAATTAGCGAGTTTTATTTTTTAATGAAGCATTCACTACATATAAACCTTGTCTGCGCACAATCGAGGGATTGTTCCTGCACTGCTGCCGAAAATTCACACACGCCGTTAATGCTACTGGCGGCAATACATAATATGTGCATACAGTAAATGTTAGCATAAGCGAATGGTCTGTACAGCGTAGACGGTGACAAATCAATTGCACTTGTTTGAAAGCCCTGTCATTTTAGGGCAGAATATTTCCATATACAATATGCGCTCACACAGTATGAAGCAGGCCTGCACTCGCTCAATAAATTTTGCTGATCGAGCGGCATGTGTGATTCGGGTCCATAGGCACTTCATCGCCCCTCAAGCATATTGAACGCAATATTATTTAGCAGTCAATAATTACTCGCTCAATATATTTCCAATATTTGTAGTGAAGTTTGTACCACTAAGCTTCCAGGTTATTCTTATTGCGCTGGCTCTTCAATCTTAAACAGTTCGTAAGGAGCTAACGATTAGGGCGCAGAAGCGATTATTGTATCTCTTCTATCGCCCCCCTTCTCCTACCTTTGCTGATCTGTGGTGCTGCCCTCGTAAGAGAGACAGTTTGGATCGGCACTTCTCTCTTCCTTCTTTCTATATAATCACTTCAGGACGCAGAGCTTAAACGATGGGCAAGAATTTGCGCTGACATGTGCTATGTATCCGTAACTTTGAAAGCATCATCCTGAGGACCATTATTCATTTTCCAGAGATATGACTTCAACCGGTGGCTGAGAGAATTGCTTTGGGCATAAAATTGCACACGTACCTATGACTTGATGATAATGCGGAGTCAAGACAAAATGATGAGTGGCGAGAAAGGGATGACTCAATATACAGCTGCATACTCAGACCAAATATGTAGAAAACATTGCTTCGTGAACCTCCTTTTGTAGGTAAACGACATAGCACACGATTTGTAACAACCCACAGTCTCGACAACACAACCCTTTCTATTTTTGACCTGATGGTCTAAACAATACGTGCAAGTACAGTATTTTCTAACAGTCGGTGCCTCAAGTCTTTTCCTTACGAGCATTAACAGATCTGCAAATGGTGAGGAAAACTGGTGAGAAGGCAAGCACATTAAATGAAAGAAAGTACGTTAAAGCATGCAAAATAAAAGCTTAACGTCTGGCTCGGGTTCGTTCCTGGGTAAGCGTTTCGAGTGATTTCTCTTAGGTGAGAAAGCCCGAGGGATACGATCCTCTGTAATCACGTCTGTGTGCTAAAGAGTGCAGACCGGAGCAACGTTCTCTGTTCCTTCCCGTACTTTTTTTGTTTTTGTTCGTTCTTCTTCACGATTGAAGCACGACACCTTGCGAAGGAGTTTTCAAACTGGCCGCCCTTGCTTTCGATCAAGCTGAGCCGCCATTAGTGAATATATTACGTGCAATAAAGGAGAGGCTTGTACGTACAGCGTAACTGGGAGCGGCCCAGACAGAAACCACTGGAGGCATGAAACAGACCAAATGAAGGTGGTCCCTTTACCTACACCCTTCCTAATCGGTGCAATTTACTGTCTACTCAAAAACAGCATCAATAATGACAGATTATAATTGGAGACTGGGCGGTCAAGAGGCGCAGCAGCATATAAAGCTCGCCAATAAGCTGCTTGCAAAAAGAACGGCAAAGAATAATCATCAGCTTTCCATTCACGACTGTACTTTGATCGTAAAAATAGGCTGCGTGTATATAATGAATCACTAAGTTTTTCGCGAGGCTAAAACAGTAAAGGTGTAAATGTTAAATAAGCAGGCGCTACGTCTTTGCACCTTGGATTTAGACCTCGACTCTTCACACATGCTAATTATTCAAGTATCTCATAAGGAGCGTCAAAAGACAAGAAGAATAAAGCCGATATACGGACTGCATGAAAATATCTGAATAAATTTTCAAGACTTTCCTTGTGGGCGATGTCGGTAAGTGTATCGTCTGAGTAGTGCAAAGGATTGTCCGCTCGGCGTTTAGAAAACTGCAGTTAAAGCAGCCTGAGAAAACTTTCAGTGGTTAATCTGGCAACTAACTCATTTACTGATATTTATTTGTATAATGTCACTATAAAACATTCGCTGCGTACGCAGTGAGAAGCCGTAAGAGCATCCATTTGTTAGGAGAGACAGAACTATTAAACCGTCACTGACAGATAAGCTACTGTTAGGACAAAACTTATAATCTAACAGGAAAGAATACCACTGATTAGCAGCAATCACTTCTTTTTTATCTTTTAAGAAGCGTTCTTGTAAGATGATAGCAAGCTTTAAGATGAATGATTGCTTTGAAAGTTCAAAACGAATATGTTTATTCTCAAGCTGTTGCTGCTATGAAGCTTTTTGATCGTTAAGAGGAATGGTGCTTAACTGGCTGTATATAGCATTGCGATACTGAGTGTGAGGTGGCTGGCTCAATGGCGCGGATCGGCAGTAGCTTTTCTAGGAGAACACTTTACGCCAGTGACGATATTTCTTATCGTATGTTAATGAACCACACATGGTCGAAAACTGGCCCTCTTGTACGGCCTTCTTTATAACTTACTGTGAAATTCTGGAATGTCGAACCTGAACAGATACATTTAGTGTCGTAACTTGTGGTGTTCTTATGAAGACCACGTTTTATGTATAGCTAGAGAACAACACGGTTCGCAAAGATTCCACTGTCCCAGCGTATTATCAGGCATAAGCGTCTACCTTTTTTTAAAGACGCCGATACAATGTAATGGTTGACAATATGAAAGAGTCTTGGTTGTCAGTCTTCGTTTTAAATTAAAAGACAGGCCACGCCAGAATAACAGGTGATGCAGGTTAGACGTTAATGACATGGTTGCGCTACACTATAGATAAAGTGTCCATCTATCCTGAGAAGTTTCCTCAAACGCGAAGACACACAAGTCACAGAAGGAGAAACGAAAAACCACTCATTTCATCTTTCTTTTGCTTTTGTAGTTAGGCGCTTTCGTTTGTTCTGGTGCAAGTAATGCACCGACGTGCAACTAGGACATCATGTGCACTCAAAGACCAACGGGTGCCGCAATTAGTTGGGCGAATGTGCAGCGTAGAAAGCACAGCTGGGGATTACAAAAACGCTATGTTTGAAGGCGCGTGTGCAGCTTCACTAAATTTTAGCATCAGGACATTAGAATTACCTTAGAGGTACAGGCGGGCTCTAAACTATGACAAGGCTAAGTAGCCGTATAGAACCTGTTAACATGGACAATAATCATTTAGTTGACTTACTACACTGCACTCCCATCCCTCCCATGGTGGAGGACAGGCCAAGTCAACGGTGTTTCGTAACTTTATAAGTTAAGTCAGCCTTCGGTGCACAGAGTGCCCCTGGCGTTAGCAGCAACCCAGCCTTCACTACGGCTGGTACTGAATGGATTCGACCACACGTTATTAAAACCGCCTGAGCCAAGCCTCCCTGATCCTCTCTGAGCGCGAAGTGCTGTCCAATATAATCACACATTTCCTTAGTCGTTGTCATGCTTTGACGCTTGCCAGAAACAGGCGTCTTCAGCACTGCAGCGACGTGTTCAACAGGAAACATTAGCGTAGACATTTAATCGCATATGGTCGTACAACACGAGGCAAAAGACAGGCCCGTGGGGTTCCATTGTTATCCTCCAGGTGGATTACTGCTGCCAGCGCGGCCGGTGGCAAAGCTCATTGTTCCTGAGAGGTATGTGTGGTTATCTGCATCTACGTAGTGGTAGAACAAGGATAATATACGTCGGCCTTAACAACGTGCAGCAGTTGCGATACATCAGGCACATACGTTGTCTCTACAGCTGTCACCACAGACTGCGAAGAAGAAACATTGACGTACGAGCAGCGATGGGCCTTACTTGTCGGTCTAGGTTTTTCTTTCTTATGGATGATGGATGAAAGAACTTTATGAGATGTCGTCAGCTTTTTACCTGGCACGCTTGGTCATATCCGCACTTACCACTACAAATAACACTAATATAAGCAAAACACTCCCACTCTTCTTACACATTTCACAGTACCATGCACCAAATATCTGAAGCTCGTTTAGGGTGACTAATTTTGGTGACTGATTTGCCGGAGCATAGCGATGCCAGGTAGTCCGGCTTCTCTTGCAATTCTCCTACGATTGGAGTTTCGGGGAGATACAAATGTCTCGTTTGGTAAGGCTGTGTAAGACTTGGCTGATTGCATCAAGTTTGGCCGCCAACTCCAATGGTCGCGAAGACCAGGTGCGATCGCATATGTAATATAAGTACTGCTATAGTCAACGCAAGAAGCAGTCATTCCGCTACGGTCATTACTTAGTTGCATCAAGCATACCTCCCGGATATCGAACATTTCTAAGAAAAGTTAAATTCAGAGCATACTGAAATCGCCACAGGGCTTCACTCTTTTATCTCTTATAGAACATACTTAAGGCGTCAATCTCGTCGTGTATGAAGTCACGCATTTGGGTTCATTAATCCAGTGACGCATTTCAACGACGTTTTTCCGACTAGGAAATTTGGTTGCATTTTGTGGCCAGATGTGTCAGCAGCTTTGAATCTAAATACAGATGCCTTCCACAGAGGGCACTCGTTCACAGAAGCAAAACATTTCAGAGAGAACGACAATTTCTGGTACGTAGTTCTTTCATCAGTCCAGGGGCGCTGAAGTACCGTATGTTGGAAAGTCCGGTTGCGACACCTATTCATTCACAGAGATGTCGTATTAATGCAGTATGTATATGTAGTATACTGATGCACTCAACTGAACGTCATTTCTTTGCATCTCATATTGAGATCCCCGAATTTTCGTCAGGCAGTTCAAGTAACTAAAACAATTATGCTAATGTTTATGCTTTGATACTCACCCTGGTTCAAAACTTCGCAAATTATCTAAAAAGGTGGCAGAATGAACGCTTTAGAGATCGTATTGCGTCCGGACCATAAGGTGTACGAGAGAGCGCGTCACGATTGAACACTAACCAAGACCACCATGCGCGTCCCGCGTGTATAGAGTACTCAGTTTTAAGGTCTGCAAGTCTACAGGCTTTTCACGTCTTCGCGGGGCGTTCATCCGTAGAAACACAGAAGGCCTAAGAGCAGTGTCAGCACCCGCCGCTATCGACCACCGCTATCGACCACGGCTTTTTTGGAGTAATAGCCCTGTGAACAGAAGCTTGCTGGCCAAGCATGCATTATTTCTTTAACATAAGGACACTAGTTATACGCGCTTTCGACAGCCGCTCGACAGCCGTTTACGCACAAGCGACTACGGCAACTTAGAGTGGTCCCCATTCTAATACTACACTCGTGAAATGAGTCTGCTGATTAATCTCTGTCGCGACATCAAGTTGAAAAATATGAACAGGTGGTGAAATGCGTTTTGTAATGGAATACAGCACTGACACCTAACTACGTTGATTCGATCATCTTCCTTCCCGTAAAACAGAAGCTCGCACAAGGCGAACTACCTAAATTTCCGTACTTATTTTTTTAATTGCCGCTGCAGTTCACACGTAAAGTGCGCACACCTGCACACTGTGTTTAACCGACGATAGGCTCTTTTAGCTGAGCGTCGTTTACGCTCAGCCCCTCGCAGATGTAGCGTCCCGAGAGAGTGCAGGGATCTGCATATATTTCGTGTTTTATAGACGATAGCCTTTTTTGGGGAACTTAAACGCAGAAATTTTGGTCTGTCTTTCTGTTTGTCGGCACGTCACTCGTTTCAGTCACCCGGCCAAAGTTGAACCACTTGTCCAAGGGCCAGCCATTTTGAACGGCTGACCAGGTTCATACTTGAGTACATTGTCGACGAAAAAGCAAACATTACGCATATCTGAGGCGCAACATCACTAGGTATGAGGTGGTGCGTTCCTTTAATAGGAAATGCATACATACGTAATTCTAAAGACCCTAGTTTCAAGCTGCGCTGAAAATGCGACTGCGCTGAAACCTGACTTCCTCCGTGCCCTCTGCACGAGCTCATTGTTGTGTTTCAGTTTCGGTTGTGTATTGCACTGTACGAATGCCACGAGGCGCCGCTCTGGCATTCCTGTTTTACCCAGGCGACGTGTAAATAAAAGAGTGTGTGGAGAGTACTCGTTGAGTGCGGAATGTTGTTTCTGCTTTGGCGCTTCGCGCCAAACCGTGTGTTCGGTCTGGCTGGCGTCCCCGCCGGTCGCGTTGGTCACCGCCGGTCTTCGCCTGCTGCTTGACTACCAGTCCGCAACACAGCACTCATCTTTCCCGGCGTATTGCCAGATGTCATCCATATCTCACGCAGCGCCTCTTCTATCGTTTTTAGACGACATTTGCAGCGAAGCAGGCAGATACGCGGCCAATTGTTTTGACAAGCGCGTCCTGCCTAGACGCGATGAGCTTGGCTGCAAAACGACGGCGAAACCAAATTGACGCATGATGACTGTGGGGTGCGAGAAAACGGCATACAACGAAAAGATGTACACGGCACGACGGGCGAAATGGACGCACCTTCACGCTCCGGTCAGCTGGCTGCACGAGCGGCACGAGCGTAGCGAGAGATGCGTTCTACGTTCCGCCGGTCGCACGATCGTTCTGCGCACGCGCACTACACTTCTTGCAACATGTTTGTGTGTTACTTGAGTCACGCTCACTACAGATTCTCCTATGCGTTCATGTGCATATAACGGTCTGACCGGAGCGGATCGAAAATGGCCAGCTAAAAGTGCCTAATAACAAAGTGCATTTTTGGTGCAAGCAAGCTGATTTTCGCAAAATCTGATGGACAAAGGTCATGCTCTGGCACTATTTCTGTTCTTGCAAATAATATTACCGTCATATGTCCCGATCACTCTATATTGAAGGTGGGCGCACTACGAGATTTCTATGTTTATGCTAAGGCGAACTACCTTAGGTATTATTAGGTAAGGTTAGACTTGACTATCCTTCTCCTGTTTTGGGTCGGTTCGCCACACTACGCAGGTGATTTGGGCGGGAACATGTCTAATGACTAGCTGTTACGTCATGTTACGTCATCATAGTCACATGACTAGTTGTTACGTGATGTTGCATGATTTTGTCACTTGATTGAGTTGTTCCGTGACGTTCCGTGATTTTAGTTACGTGACTAGATGTTACGTAATGTTCCATGGTTTTAGTCACGTGACTAGTTGTTCCGTGATGTTCCGTGATTTTAGTCACGTCACTAGGTGTTACATGATATTGCCACGCCCACTTCTTGTCTTGTTTTGATGTATTCGGGTTTGACCGGCAGGGACGGCTATCAACGCTCGACGCTGTCCGCGATTGTAGTAGATCGGTTTGTTAAGATTCCGCCCCGCACGCGAATGTTCCAGATTTGTCTAGAGATAACGCCGCCACCAGCGATATTGCTGGAAAGTTCGATAGCGCCTGTATAAAAGCCGACGCGCTTGATCGCTTGTCAGTTGATCGACGGACGACGCCCTGTTCGCCGCTATCATTGTACAGTGTGCATTGCTTTAGTTCTAGTTCTCATTTTCCGGCCACAAGTTCGGCCAAATAAACAGTTTCATCCTACAAACGCCGACTGCTGTGTTCGTCGACGTCACGACCACGTGACATCTGGTGGAGGTGCTGCTTCTTCCATGATCCGGACGCCCCCGCGAAGCGCTGACCCAAGCCCAAGCCGCGAGGCAGACGACGGCAAAGAAAACCCGGATCGTCGAACAAGCCGCAGGCAGAAGGGACTGCAGCCAGAGTACGGGCTCCTTCCCGAAAACACCAGGCAGCCCCAGGTCCCAACACCGACCGCAGCGACGATGACCGACCCCGTGCAGCCTGCGCCGATACTTCTCCGACAGCCCAAGGAGCCGCCAACTTTCCGCGGGTCGTCATTCGAAGACCCGGAAACCTGGCTCGAGACCTTCGAAAGGGTCTCAGCGTTCAACAACTGGGACTCCGAGGACAAGCTGCGCCACGTCTACTTTTACCTGGAAGATGCAGCAAGGACCTGGTTCGAGAATCGGGAGTCCACCCTTCGAACCTGGGACGCCTTTCGCAGCGCTTTCCTGGAGACGTTCACAAGCGTCGTCCGAAAGGAAAGGGCCGCAGCTTTGCTGGAGACACGGGTCCAACTTCCAAATGAAAGCGTGGCCATCTTTGCAGAGGAAATGACCCGGCTATTTCGCCACGCTGACCCTGCCATGCCCGAGGACAAGAAAGTCCGCTTCCTCATGCGAGGAGTAAAGGAACAGCTCTTCGCTGGACTTATGAGGAATCCGCCGAATACCGTCGAAGAATTTGTTTCCGAAGCAACAACAATCGAGAAAACGCTTGAGATGCGAACACGGCAATACAACCGCAGCTTCTCGACCACAAGCTACGCCGACGTTCAAGCACTAGGATCCGCCGACTTGCGTGAGACGATTCGAGCAATCGTGCAAGAGGAGCTGCGAAAAATTCTACCTTCGTCGCAACCTCAAGTGGATTCCATCGCCGACGTCGTGCGCCATGAGATCCAGCATTCACTCGGTGCGCCTCAGCTAGCAGAGCCGCAGCCGCAAGCTATGAGCTATGCTGCTGCAGCCCGCCGTCATGTTCCTCCTCCACGCCCACGCCAAGACGACACACCGCCGCAGTACCGTCGCCAGACGCCGCCAGCGACGCCCTACCGTCCACCTGTCGGCCAGACGCCGCCACCGCCACCGACGCCCTACCGCCCACCTGTCGGCCAGCGCTACACCCCGAGGAAGACCGATGTCTGGCGTACCCCTGACAACCGCCCGCTCTGCTACCACTGCGGGGAGGCCGGCCACACGTACCGCCGCTGCCAGTACCGTCAGATGGGGCTACGCGGATTCCCCGTCAACGCGCCGCGCCCGCAGCCAGGCGAACGGCCTCGCGACATCGACGACTACCTCACAGGCACACAGTGGCAAGAACGACGACCTTCCCGCTCACCGTCGCCCGGCCGCTACATGTCACCGCACCGCCGGCAGTACACTGGCCCAAACCGGGGCCGGTCGCCTAGCCCGTATCCGGAAAACTAAGGGCAGCAACCGATGGAGGTGCGGTTGCTGAACGACGAAATGCTGAAGATCCTCCGCCGTCGACGACGACACCGCGACGAAGTTCCGAGCCCCCGCCGCACGCCGAACGACGTCGACGTCCCGAAGACGAAACTTTGTGACCGGAAGCAGACCTGACGACGCAACGCGGAAGCAGCGGTGCAAATCGACGTAGCCGTGACCCGACGCCGCGACGTAACCGCAACGCAAGACGGCGGACTAGCGACCTCGACGTTCTGATCGACGGCCACAACGTCACCGCTCTCGTCGATACTGGAGCCGACTATTCCGTCATCAGTGGGCCGTTCGCAGCAAAGTTGAAGAAAGTTAGGACTGCTTGGGAAGGCCCCGAGATCCGTACCGCTGGAGGCCATCTAATAACGCCGATTGGTGTCTGCACGGCGAGAGTCACTATCAACAACCGGACTTATCCTGCGAGCTTTGTAATCCTACAAAACAGCTCCAGGGATGTGATACTTGGAATGGACTTCCTAAGTGACCACGGCGCCGTCATCGACTTAAGAACCAAGTCGATAACCCTATCGTCGGAGAAAGCGACACCACCAGATACGAACCCATGTCAACATGCCCTGAACGTGCTCGAGGATCAAGTCACCATTCCTCCTAGATCCAGCATCATAATTCCCGTCGGCACCGAAACGGCTGAATGCATCGAAGGTGTCATCGAGAGCGATCAGAGTTTGCTGCTAGACCGTGACATTTGCGTCGCAAGAGGCATTGCTCGGCTGTATGAAGGGAAAGGGAGCGTGATGCTAACGAATTTCAGCCAGGAATACAGACACCTGAGCAGGGGCACGACGATTGCATACATCGAAGAAATCTTGGCCGTCAGCGATGCGTTTGCCTTTTCAGATTCTGACGAAGCTACGACGACAATCCCTGAGCGACCCTTCGACGTAAACCCAAGTCTTCCCGCTCGCCAACAGCAACAGCTTCGACGCCTTCTGCAGGAATACAGGGACTGTTTCTTGTCGTCGTCGCGGGTCCGACAAACGCCCCTTGCTAAGCACCGCATCATAACAGAAGAAAATGCTCGACCACTCCGTCAGAGTCCCTACCGGGTTTCGACGCGGGAACGGGAGGCTGTTAAGAAACAAGTCGATGAAATGCTACGCGACGACATCATCCAGCCGTCCAACAGCCCGTGGGCGCCTCCCGTGGTGTTAGTGAAGAAGAAGGATGGGACCCTACGTTTCTGCGTCGATTATCGTCGCCTGAACAAAATCCCAAAGAAGGACGTGTACCCTTTACCACGGATAGACGACACCCTGGATCGACTCCACAACGCGAATTACTTTTCGTCGATGGACCTCAAGACCGGCTACTGGCAAATTGAAGCCGACGAGAGAGACCGAGAAAAGACCGCCTTTATAACGCCTGACGGCCTGTTCGAGTTCAAGGTCATGGCCTTCGGTCTTTTCTCGGCACCTGCGACTTTCCAACGAGTCATGGATACTGTATTAGCTGGCTTGAAGTGGCAGACTTGCCTTGTTTACTTGGACGACGTTGTTGTGTATTCCTCGAACTTCGACGAACACCTCCAGCGACTTCAATCCGTACTTCAAGCAATCAAGAACTCCGGGCTCACCCTGAAGCCAGAAAAGTGCCGCTTCGCGTACGAGGAGCTCTTGTTTCTGGGTCACGTGATCAGCAAGACTGGAGTGCTCCCAGACCCGCAGAAAACAGCTGCCATCGCCGCTTTCCCGTCACCCACCGACAAGAAGGCCGTGCGCCGATTTCTCGGCTTGTGCGCCTATTACAGACGCTTTGTCAAAGACTTTTCACGGATAACGCAGCTCACGAAGACCGACGTCGAATTCAGGTGGTAAACAGCGCAAGACGAAGCATTTCTTGAACTGAAACGACGCCTGCAGACACTTCCGATACTTGCGCATTTCGACGAATACGCCGATACGGAGGTTCACACCGATGCAAGCAGCATAGGACTCGGCGCCGTCCTTGTGCAGCGGGCGGGCGGACTGGAAAGGGTTATAAGTTATGCTAGCCGGTCGCTGTCTAAAGCAGAGGTCAACTATTCCACAACAGAAAAGGAGTGCCTCGCCATCATCTGGGCTACGTCAAAGTTTCGCCCCTATCTCTACGGCAGGCCCTTCAAAGTTGTGAGCGACCATCACGCCTTGTGTTGGCTAGCTAACTTGAAGGACCTTTCAGGTCGCCTCGCACGGTGGAGCCTGAGACTTCAAGAATTTGACATTAGTGTCGTGTGCAAGTCCGGAAGGAAACGCTCCGACACCGACTGCTTGTCTCGTGCCCCCGTCGACCCACCAACGCCCGACGACCAGGATGATGACAGCTTCTTGGGAGCCATAAGTACCGAAGACTTCGCCGAACGACAGCGAGCCGACCCTGAGCTGAAGGGTCTAGTGGAATACCTGGAGGGCAGGACCATCGTTGTCCCAAAAGTATTCAGGCGAGGATTGGCATCATTTTCTTTGAAAAACAACGTCCTCGTAAAGAAGAACTTCTCTCCGGCCCGAGCCAGCTACCTTATCGTTGTACCTTCGGGACTGCGACCAGAAATTTTGCATGCCCTGCACGACGACCCGACGGCTGGACACCTCGGACTTTCCCGAACGCTCGCACGAGTACACGAAAAGTACTACTGGCCGCGCCTTGCCGCCGACGTCACTCGCTACGTAAGGACGTGCCGAGACTGTCAGCGACGGAAGACACCGCCCACAAGACCAGCAGGCTTCCTTCAGCCGATCGAGCCTCCTCGGCGACCATTCCAGCAGATCGGGATGGACCTCCTGGGGCCGTTCCCAACGTCGACTTGCGGAAATAAATGGATCGTCGTGGCTACCGACTACCTCACCCGCTACGCCGAAACAAAAGCCCTGCCCAAAGGCAGTGCCGCTGAGGTAGCCAAGTTCTTCGTTCAGAGCATCGTCCTTCGACACGGCGCCCCAGAGGTTCTCATCACCGACAGATGTACGGCGTTCACGGCTGATCTAACTCAGGCGATCTTGGAATACAGCCACACAAGCCATCGCCGCACCACCGCGTACCACCCACAGACCAACGGCCTCACCGAGCGTCTAAATAAGACCATCGCCGACATCCTGGCCATGTACGTCGACGTCGAACACAAGACGTGGGACGCCATCCTTCCTTACGTGACCTTCGCGTACAACACGGCCGTACAGGAAACGACGCAGATGACGCCATACAAGTTGGTTTACGGACGGAGCCCGGCAACGACGCTCGACGCCATGCTACCAAACGTGACCGACGAGGAAAACATCGACGTGACCACCTACCTACAGCGCGCCGAAGAAGCACGACAGCTCGCCCGCCTACGGATAAAGAACCAGCAGACGACTGACAGCCGCCGCTACAACCTTCGACGACGCCACATGGAATACCAACCCGGTGACCGTGTATGGGTATGGACGCCAATACGCCGACGAGGACTTAGTGAGAAGCTTCTTCGACGATACTTCGGACCGTACAGGGTACTTCGACGCCTCGGCGCACTCGACTATGAGGTTGCCCTTGACGGCATTACGAACTCTCAGCAGCGCCGTGCGCGACCTGAAGTCGTCCATGTCGTGCGCCTTAAGCCGTTCTTTGCGTGTTAGCGAGCCTGAGGACTCTATTTTTTCCTTCGTTATTGTAATTTCTTTGTGTATGCACTTGTTTTGTTGTTTTTTTTCTCTTCTATGTTTCATAAGCATCGGGACAATGCTTTTTCAGAGGGGGGCAATGCCACGCCCACTTCTTGTCTTGTTTTGATGTATTCGGGTTTGACCGGCAGGGACGGCTATCAACGCTCGACACTGTCCGCGATTGCAGTAGATCGGTTTGTTAAGATTGCGCCCCGCACGCGAATGTTCCAGTTTTGTCTAGAGATAACGCCGCCACCAGCGATATTGCTGGAAAGTTCGATAGCGCCTGTATAAAATCCGACGCGCTTGATCGCTTGTCAATTGATCGACGGACGACGCCCTGTTCGCCGCTATCATTGTACAGCGTGCGTTGCTGTAGTTCTAGTTCTCATTTTCCGGCCACAAGTTCGGCCAAATAAACAGTTTCATCCTACAAACGCCGACTGCTGTGTTCGTCGACGTCACGACCACATGATAATGTTACGTGATTGTAGTCACATGACTAGACGTTACGTGATTTTTACTCACGCGAGTAGTTAGTGGTGTTTCGTGACTTCAGTCATGTGACTCGTTACGTACTGTTACGTTAGTTATTACGTAATGTTTTAAGATTAAGTCAAGCGACTCCTTATGCAATCTTACGTAACTTTAGTCACGTGGCTAGCTGTTACGTGGTTTTAGTCTCCTGACTAGTTCTTACGTGACGTTAGGTGATCTTTTGTCAGGTAACTTATTTGCCCATCATATTTATTGCATTCCACTGCCGCACAAATATCCGCATGTGTTGAGGAAGCGAAGCAGAAGATGAAAAGAGGAGGAGGCGAGCGCTTGCTGGATCATTTCTGTTCACACCACCCCGCGCAACGAAAAGCTTTAGCATTTGTTATTCTTGTGCTGGCGAATATCTTTGTTGTTTCTCCGTGCCAAGCGGAAGTGGAAAGACCAGGACCGTCGTAGCTGTTTTCAGTTTGCACATACACCTCAGCTGTTCCGCGCTCAGACAAGGAAATTGGGAAAATGTTGGAAAGACAAAGGCCGCAGAGAGACCACACTATCTCTACAGGGCCCTTTCCGGCCTTTCGACATTCGAAATACCCTACAAGTGGTCCTACACCATGTATGCGTATGCATCTTAGTATTATAAAGTCCGGTGGTTTCTCGGTGGCAACAAAATGAACGCTTTGACCCCGCAGCGCTCTTCTGAAGGTTTCGTTTACTTGCCCGCTTTTCTCTCAGTCATGCAGTGCTCGCCGTCCGCATTTTTTTTCCCGGCGTTATTGAGTCTACCAAAGAAAACTGGGCGGATGGTTTCTTCCGAGTTTGGTGAAGAAATTCTTCGCGGCCTGTGAGGTAAGCCATACATATTGAAAGGGCCCTTATTAGGTAAACCATATTGGCCACAAATGTTTCCTCCTAAGCATGGCTTGGGAATGGGCGCTGTTGTTTCATCGTATGCATTGTCAGTGCGTTCACTTATCGTTGAAGCCGTTCCGCTAGCACCAAGCGCCTTTCCTTCTCTCCTTCAAAAATGCGTGAAACGGCACTTATCAAAGACTCCACCGGACAACCATCAAGATTAGAGTACGAGTGCCCTGGTACTGTGAACGGGCCGAGTTTTCCTGATTGAGCTGGAGCCGGCTTGATTTCAAAGAGCTGTTCTCAAAAGTTATTTTTCTCAATGATTCTCATTGCCTTACGTGGTTCTGTGGCATCGGTATTCAGAGCAAACCTTTCAGAGTATACGTAGAAGAGAAGCCACATCGGGTGCGCTGCCTTTTTTTTTTATTACATGACTGCTTCGTGTTTGTTAGCAAACAAACGTCTGTGCGCTTTGCGCCTATTTATTCAGGCAGGTACTCACACTTTTTCTAATATTTAACAAGATAATAATTAACAAGAACTCGTTAATAACTGTTTAATAATTGACTTGAGGGCAGGTGTTTACATTGCAATGTTGTAGTGCGTGTCACTTTATGGCATACCTATTTTATTTCGAAATGTCGGAAGTTGCACATAGTTCGAAATATTCATCATCGAACTTCAAGGGCGAAATCGAAACTGATCACGCCCGGCGCGCACAAAGTGCGGCGGTACACCGCAATGACACGCGACACGGAAGTGGCAAAATTTGAATGAAGGTGTGCCAAAGCTTAATCTGGTCAGAAAAATTGGCCCTGCTTCTGAAAAATTGTCGCTGCTTCCGAGTTGATTTTGAGTGTGAATTACGTGTGGCACATACCCGTATTCCAAGCGCCATGTTGAACGGGTATCAGCCGCACGTGACCAAGGAAAAGAACTTGTGACGTCGGAGCCCAAACCTTGGAGGACGCATGATAGCGCAATCGGTTCCCGTGCGCATCACCTTCTCAATTGCTAGCCTTGCTTCGGTTCTCGAGGCATGCCTGAACGGTGTCGTACGGAAATGAACTACTTTGCGCGTACCATATCCGCGAAGGCCCCACTATGCGTTCGTAAGGCAACACGTGAACCTACGCAGCTGCTCACTTTGTTGATGCCTTTGCAACTGATGAGGATAATATGTGTGAGAGCTTTGTAATGGGTGGGCCTTTAAAACTCGCACTCGTTGCGCAATTCACACTTTATGACGCCTGGCGCGACCCTACGCTTCTGCCAGGCAATAATAATATTAAGTGCGTTAAGTACACTCCTTCCACTACAAACCGCGATATATTTATCGCGGTTTTGCTACGTAAAACTCGAAATCTATTGTCGTGGTTTTTTTTTATCACGTTTACGCTTGAAGCATTCGGTGTTTTACAGCGGAGCTGTTACCTTCAAGGTTGGCCGTGTGTCGTCGGCAGAAAATTACGGTCACCATGAACCAGCACGCGTTTGCTTCGTCATCTTCATCATTGCCTTCCTCTTTATTTTCAGCTTCGATCCAAGAACACGTGCCCCAATTTGTCAACTGTGGAATACAATAACTGTGATGGCCGAAACAACTAGTACAGAGAGGGAGGGAGAAAGAAAGAGAAATCAAGATAGAGCAAGAAAAATTCTTGGCGACAAAAATTTTCTTGGCGAGGCGAGACTCGAACACACGTCCCAACGATCCTAAAGCGAGCGTCGTAACGACTCGGCTATCCAGTCGCACCAGCAGAGTATAGCATAGCCTTGTATAGCATAATATAGCAGATGGGTGGGAAAGGGATGCGAGGGTGAGGAGTGCGAACGGGATTGTTAGGAGGAGGGAAATAAGGATGGGTTAACGAGTACAGAAATAGAGAAAATAAGAGATAGAGAAATAGCTATAAAAACAGGGAAGATAGAGTGAAAAAGATACAAGTCGAGAGAACGACTACAGAGAGAGAGAGAGAGACATAAAATGAATGAGAAAGAGAAAAAAAGGGATACACGAAAGGAACAAAGACAGAACAAACGAGACAGACAAACAAATAGAGATATGGAGAAAAAGATAGAAAGACACTGACTAAAAAACGATAAAAAACGAGCAGGTATAGCCATGTATTGTTTAGTATAATGCATGGAGGAAGGAAAAATAAGGAGAGGCCCTGACGTCACATTCGTGAAGCCTCGACATCGTAAACACCTGCATCGCCTCCTAGCGAAGGAGCCTCGAAAGATTTCGCGATTTCCGCCGTGTCGTTTGCAAGCGCATGCGCGATTCGAGCCTTTTTTTTTCGCCGTGCGAGGCGCCGCGGCCGCGGCGCAGTTGGCGCAGTCGGTTCACGCATGCTGCTCCCTGTGTGTGTTCTTTAGGAAAGCTACGCCATGCCCAGCTGTTGCGTATGGTTGCGTATACCCGGTGCAAATCGCGTGCACTGCGGATAGTACCGGGTGTCACTTTTCATGTGTACGTACACGTTCGCTTCATTGTTGATCACTAATGCATGGTATTTGCATGCGAAGCCAGGGGAGTGAAACTTCCTATACCATCCATGGAACGTGATATTTGCTCGCAGCGCCAGACGAACACCTGGTGTTTGGGGGCGGTACTAAAACATGGCGGCGCATTGCAGACACGCACTGGGGGACGCCATCTTGATGAGGACTGAGGATCCGAGTGGCGGGGGGAGCGATTTAGCGCCAAATTCAATTGGATTGCACCAGCAAGCCAAATTGAGCGAGTGGAAGGTATTCAGATGGCGAGCGCGCGACCGTCTTCCTGTTGCGCAACCCGCCACATGGTCAAAACGACAATCCTTGCGGTCTGATTCATGAAGGTTTGCCCATCCACCTATTTTTGCATCACTTATTCTAAGAGGGAAGAGGGAACTGTGTTTTTGTTTACGTGTACACATACATTAGACAAGAATAAAGCGCATAGCTTGTTTGAATCTTTTATTGCGAAAGCGCACCATTCTTACAGTAAAAACAAAACACAAAAACAAAAGCAGACAATCAGAATGTAATAAATAGATAATGCACGTGTATGCTCAAGTAAATTACACAGCTGCTGCTGCAACCGTATCCTGATATGCCGTGCAAGCATACAAAAACAAAACAAGCAGCATGCAGATCGTACCTTTAGTCCGTCGCGGATCCGAAAGAATTTTATGCCGGTGCGACATGAAAATTTTCGACACCACTCAGCACAGCACGGTTTGTGATAACGGCGCGAATATATTCATGCGTCTGTTTCGCTGAAGCTTGCAAGGGGTTTGTCACTTTCGCTGAAACAAACTTTACAGTGGTAAAAGCGGCCTTTCGGACACCGTAGGCCGCAGCATACTCGGACGCGTGACAAGAAACGCCCCTTTTTCGCCGTGAGAGATAGGACGGCGCAGATCCCGTTTTCCACTCCGGGTGGCGCTCGTATTTTCGCAATCCCGAACTGCAACCTTTAGGTTCACTTGCGTATTAAAAACATCGGAGTTAATAAGTAAACTGGTAATAAATATAAAATGGAACAAGAACGTTCATTTATGTTCGTAGGTATAGTACAGCCCCCAAACGTTAGGATCGCTGCAGTCACGGGACAGAAAAACCGCGAAGTTTCATCCCCCTGGCGAAGCTCTCGGATGTGCGCTCTGTTGCTTCTTACTCATTGTGTCAACTCAGAACACACGTGAACTTTTGTTTTTGGCGTCTGACGCGCCGTACATAACATGCGCCGAAGGCATTGTACGTTTTTAGAGGCTGTGTCGTTCAACGAAAGGGCAATAAACTTATGTTGTTGTTATCGGACTACGTGATGTATGTATTGTGCAGTGTGCGCTCGCTGCGTGCGTGTTGTGTGCGTACTGGAATTACAAACTTTACGTGCACGATCGCGTATACAATACAGCGGTGTCCTCATTTCGACGTGAAGTTACGTCAACTATAGGTTGGCGTTGCGCCGACGAACAAAGAACAGCTAATCCGGCAACAGATCGGGAAATCGGGCTACGAGAAAGGGAAGGCCTAACGCCCAGCAGAACGCGTAAGTCACTGCGAGGTGAGTTCGAATACGATGATGCAGGGGCTGAACGTTTTTGATCACGGCACGTACCGGTATTCTGTACTGTTGCACAAAAGCGCTCCACGAAGAATTTCAGCACGCAGCGCTCGGGCCTGCCACGCACGAACAGCCTGGTAAACGTCTGCTTGCAACATTTTACTGCGTGCGAACCGCACAATACGCGCTAAGTTTACGCCGGGACTACAAATCTGCGCAGAAGCTAACCACCGCGGAGAGCACGCCGCGGGGCGTCTGCTGTTTTGTTTGCCCCATAAATCTGACGTCACTTCCGCCGCACTTTTCGCAATGCATTGAAATACGATAGGGCCTCTCCTTAGTATTCCTTCCTCCATGGTATAATGTAGTATAGCAAGGAGTGAGAAAGAGACAGGTTTGGAGGGCAAAAGCCTAGCCAATCCAAGACCAAC
Source organism: Rhipicephalus sanguineus (assembly GCF_013339695.2). NCBI lineage: Eukaryota > Metazoa > Arthropoda > Arachnida > Ixodida > Ixodidae > Rhipicephalus > Rhipicephalus sanguineus. The sequence continues at coordinate 132,708,267 of NC_051180.1, read as the reverse complement.
TAGGTGGTCACCTGCTCTGCTGTGACCCGGACTTGAGCGGCTTAGTGCACGCTGCGCTAATTCTTTCTAGGGCTCAATATTTATGCGTCCAGATGTACAATTTAACGCGTTCCGTACTGTGCATAGATCAGACCGACAGGAAACAATGCAGCAGGAAGCAAGTACGAATACATAAAGTGCTCTTGGATTGTAGCGTTACACCATACAGGCTACCAAGGCCTTTCTTATATGCTCGCAGTAGAGATGCTCGCGCGCACAATAATGAACTAAACTTTGGGACACTTTATGCAGGTTTCGAACTTACCCGCCATACATCGATGCATTGAAGTATATCACTGATTTCCTGTATTTATTTGCGTTCTGCTTCATCGCAGCATTTGAAGCCACCGCGGGGCGCATTCCTTGGCCCTAAGGAATATTCATACTCTCCAGCGAACTTACTAAAAAGAAAACAATAACAAGAAGAAAAGGATAGAGCAGTTGGTTTCTCTTGACTGCCGGAGCGCAACAGGCGATGTACGTGCCACACAAAACTAACACTCTTGATGCGGCAAGAAAGGGCGGCAGGGGGTCTCTAACGCAAAAACAGAAAACCAGAAGTTCCGCTATGCTTGCAGCCAACATTATGGTCCCTTAAAGCACTGCCGTAGGATACACCGATATAGGTGTACGGTGTTGCTCCAGCCGCACCATTCACACGGCCCCAGAGAAAGGATAATTTATCTCTGTTACGAACGCCTCCCTATACTTTGCCTGTCGCCCCTGAGTTAGTGCGTTATCGTACGCGTTGTGGCTGCACAACACTGTAGCACATGTGCTACCAACTCAGTTTCTAATTCCAGGAGCCTGTTATCATGTTTTCTTAATATTATCTTCAATCGCAGTGAAAGGACACAAGCACACGCATGAAAGGTAACGCCAAGCGCTGTTGCGCATTCATGCGATTTCCTTTTAGCTAATCGGTGTTAGCAAGAAAAATTGAGCTTCCAGACAGACCTAATTAACGGGCATCCACATCGTGTTCGCCAGTGTAACGACATTCGTTGGCCCTCAGCTGCAACGTCAGGCTAAAAGTTAAAAACCAAAAATAAGCCGCGGAGTGTAACGTTTCCAAAGAATGGGTGTGTTAAAAAGCGTGGGCGAAGTCTTCTAGCCTGAAAGAAGAGATCAAGACAAAGATATGGAGCCGGATGCTACATCTGCATAACCCTGCATCGGTTTGTGGCGCTGGAGTAGCGCACCGCCACTGCAATTGCTGTTTTTGCTGCGACTGTTGCCGCACTTGCCAGGAGAAGTGATGTATGGCAGTGGAGTGCCGGCTGGGCTTCACTGCTGCAAGGAGTGAGGGGAGAAGGCTGCACGGTGACCTTCGCTCGCGAGTCGAGGCGAACGAACTACTCGACCGCTGTCTGTGCCCAGGAATGGCGCTCGGTGTGACGGCGCGCCAGGGTAAGGCTGCACAACGCTGCTCGAAATGACTGGGAACGGTAATGAGCCAAGTCGTCAAGCGCCCTGAGTGGGCCAGTCAACCAGCCAGTCACTCAGCAAGGGAAAAGGAACATCAGGCCTTAACTAGCGGAGCTGAGGTGCGCCCGCGCGCTCTGCGTGCCTACCCATCGGTGCCTTTTTTTTCGGTCTAGCAAAAACGTGAAGCTTTCGTGTGCTTCTTTTACTTACAGTATATACCGCTTTTAGGGGGAAGTCGAGTGTGTGTGCGGCGGGGGGAAGGGGGAAGGCAGCGGAAGGAGACGGCAGGTTTTCGCTACGTGTACTCCAGCAAGCTGGCATTCAATACAGCTGATTTTGCTTATCAGCTGTTTTGCAACAAGTTGCTTTCTTTGTTATGCGTTGTTGTATATGCCCATTTGCAGAACTCATTGACGCATAGATTTAGCTTACAATCAAAGAACGCTTTTGGGGAGCAGTGAAGTGCCGTGATAGCAGTAAAACTATCCCAGTGCTAGCAGCACAATTAAATACTTCGCCTGATTTGAAGGCTTCCACACTAACTCCAGCGACATTCTCTAGATGGTGCCTAAAAATGTGCTGTATAGTTCCCGAGATGCGGCTTAGAGAAAAATAAAGATATTGATACGAAGTGTCACTGTCGGTGAAAAACAAGGGAAGCGCGGGTAGAGAAAGAGGACGACGACGTAGCTCCTACGATTTCCGCGGTCTCTGTGCCCATTAAAAACCCCCTTACGCTACTCCAGAGTACGTAACAGATTGGTGGAGGTGCTGGGTAAGACGAACCCAACAACGGAAGCTTCACTACCTGAACTTCGCCGCAGCCGCCGCCTTGCCGGACTCCCGCCTTCGCCAATCGAAATGTCCCAAGAGCAGACCTCTGCTGCTTCGAAGCCAACTCCGACGGGTTCCGTGCCCTACTACCGAGTGCCACCAAACTTCGGCGGAACCTCAGAAGAAGACGTCGACGTGTGGCTCAAGAACTATAAGCGGGTGAGCAGGAGCAACGGCTGGGACTCGGAAGCACAGCTCAGGCATGTTGTGTTTTCGCTAACTGACACCGCTCTCATGTGGTACGAGAACCACGAGCACATGTTTACGACTTGGGACCGTTTTGTCGAAGAAGTGCAGAAGTGCTTCGGTGATTCTGACGCAAAGAAGAAGCGCGCGGAGCAGACATTGGCTCAGAGGGCACAGCTTCCAGGAGAGACATGCACGACATACATTGAAGAAATCTTGAAGCTGGGCAAGATAGTCAATGCTCGGATGTCTGAAGAAGACAAGGTTGGACACGTTCTTAAGGGTATAGCCGAAGACGTGTACAATTTCTGAATTGGAAAGGAAAGCCTGAACTCCGTGTCTGACGTGATGAAGCACTGCCGTACCTTTGAATCGCTGAAGATGCGACGGATCTCTCCGAAATTCGGCCGCTTGTCTAACGTCCCAACTGTGGCTAGCGTCGAAACAGTGTCGCCCAACGACCTTGCCTTCACAATACGGCAGATTGTCAGAGAAGAGCTGCTTCGATGTCAGCAAACATCTCATCACCCCAACAACTTTCAGGAGGCCTATGCAAGAGAACCAGAGCATGCGCGAACTCCGGCTACTCTTGCTCCATGGCAGCCATCGGTCAACGCAGCTGATCCCGATGAATACCGAGGCACACGGCAGTCTGGGTTCTCACATCGCACACCACCCAATTACGGACGGCGTTTCCGCTCGCCTGGTTACCGTCAACGAACGTCGCTTGGCTACGGTGCCCCTGAAGAGCGGCACTACTATTCCATGCCTTCTGAGAGGAGTGGTTATTCTGAGCAGCCGCCTGTATCTCGACCACATCCGGTGTGCTACAACTGTGGCGTCCCGGGTCACATCGCACGTTTTTGCAACCACCGCAGCCCATACCAGCGACAGCCTTCTCAGCCTTTCGACCGTCCACTCTACACGCCACGGCCACCACGCGCACCAACCGGATTCCGCTACCCCTCGCCGGCTTCTGATCGAAGTTTGACGCCGCCACCAGCTCCACGAGCTCCGCGATCACCGTCGCCACGGCGACGCACGCGGTCACCGCCGCCGGAAAACTAGTCGGTGCGGCCAATGGGGGTGAGGCCGCGAGATACCAGGCGCTATCTACAGATATACCCCCGTCAGCGTTTATGTTGAAGAACAGAGTTCACGTACTTGTTGATACGGTACCTACTATGGCACTTGTAGATACAGGCGCGACGATCTCTGTGATGAGTGTAAATTTTAAGAACCTTCTCGGACCTAAAGTGATGTTTTCCCTGAGCCCTGGTGTGACATTCCGTGGTGTGAGCGGTGACGCGTTGTGTCCAGTGGGATTTTGTACTGCGGACGTCTCCTTGTGTGGCAAGGTATTTTGCACAGAATTTGCGGTTATTCCACGGTCTACACATGACGTTATTTTGGGTATCGACTTTTTGCGTGAGTGTGGGGCAACTGTTGACTGCAGAGGTGGGCACCTTTCCCTGCATGGTACTTTTCCAGCTGCGCTCTTAGAGAATTCCTATCGTGATGACTGCATCTTTTTCGTCTCCGAGGACACAGTCGTTCCTGCGTTTTCTGCCGTGTGCGTTCCCGTGACTTGTTCTGGTAACAACTGTGCCATGTTTGACGCCACACTCGAACCGATTCCTTTGGCCTGTCTGAAGAAGAACATTCTAATTCCCCATTGCGTGGTGTCTGTTGTTGATGGACGAGCAGGTGTGTGGACGATGAACACTTCCATGGAGCCTGCAGTTTTGCCAGCCGGCATGAGACTTGCATTATTTAAACCTGAATCGTCTACGACGCTGGTTGCGCTTGTTGATGCTACAGACCAGAATGGACGCCCAGATTCGCAAGGTTCAGAGGATTCCCAATTGCTACAAATGATCAGCAAGTCGCTTGGCCAAGGCGAACGTCATACACTGCTGGACGTTCTCTCTAAGCATTCAAAAGTGTTCGATTTTTGTAAAGATAGCCAAACGCCCTCAATTCCAGCGTCCCGGATACGTCATCAGATCCACACCGAGTCGGCGTATCCCATACGGCAGAAGCCTTACCGAGTGGCACCATCAGAGCGCAAAATCATCGACGAGCAAGTCCAAGAGATGCTGGAAAAGGAGATAATTCAGGAATCGGCGAGTCCCTCGGCCGCTCCCGTCATTCTAGTAAAGAAAAAGGATGGTACGTGGAGATTCTGCGTTGACTACCGCCGCCTGAATTCTGTTACCAAGAAAGATGTTTATCCGCTGCCGCGCATCGATGACGCCATTGATTGCCTGCATTCCGCTTCCTACTTTTCTTCTGTTGATCTACGATCAGGTTACTGGCAAATCCCGCTGCACGCAGCTGACAAGGAAAAGACGGCATTCGTTACGCCTGATGGACTGTACGAGTTCAACGTAATGCCATTCGGATTATGTAATGCGCCTGCGACGTTCGAGAGATTCATGGACTCTATTTTGCGTGGTTTAAAATGGCAGATCTGTATGTGTTACCTTGATGATATCGTAATATTTGGACGCACGTTTCAGGAGCATAACACGCGCCTAGATGTTGTGCTCACCTGTATTGAAAAGGCTGGCCTTCTACTGAATTCGAAAAAGTGCCACTTTGGCGAGCGACAAACATTGGTGCTGGGCCATCTCGTCGATAAAGATGGCATTAGACCTGACCCACAGAAGACAGCGGCCGTTGAATCGTTCGAGCAACCCAAATCTGTGAAACAACTTCGCAGCTTCATCGGGCTATGCTCGTATTTCCGGCGGTTCATACCCAGGTTTGCGGATGTCGCTCATCCTCTGACGAGACTTCTCCAGAAGAACAGCCCGTTTCAGTGGAGCCCCGAGTGTGATGCCGCTTTTCGCCAGCTGAAGTGCTTGTTAACTTCACAGCCGATACTTCGGCACTTCAATCCCTCGTCGCCAACAGAGATCCACACGGACGCAAGTGGCATCGGTCTCGGCGCCGTTCTCGTTCAGCGCTCTGGTAACAAGGAACACGTCGTGGCGTACGCAAGTCGTTCTTTAAGCAAGCCTGAACGCAACTACACAGTGACCGAACAGGAATGCCTAGCGGTAGTCTTTGCAGTACAGCGGTTTCGCTCATACATCTATGGCCGCCCGTTCACCATCGTCACAGATCACCATTCCCTGTGTTGGCTGGTCAACCTTCGCGACCCCTCCGGCCGCCTCGCACGATGGGCCCTTCGTTTGCAAGAATATGTCTTCACCATTTCGTACAAGAGTGGTCGTCGACACGCTGATGCGGATTGCCTCTCTAGGATGCCACTACCTACGACGGATTGTGAGGCCGATAACTTCGACCACCTTATCGCTTCGCTGTCGCCTGGCTTTCCCGATGCCGTGACTTTCGCCGCTGAGCAGCGCAAAGACCCAAGCTTGAAAGCTCTCTTCCCTGCAACAATCGAGCCAATACCCGAAGGCCAGTTTTGCGTCCGAGGTGGTCTTCTTTACAAGAGGAACTTGTCAACGACGGGCGCCCGCTTTCTGCTGGTCGTTCTTGCGTCTCTTCAAACATCTGTTCTGCGTCTCACGCATGACGACCCGCCCTCTGGTCATTTAGGAACCGCACGAACACTTAGTCGCACCAAAGAGCGGTTCTATTGGCCTCAAATGCGCAAGACAATTGAAAAATATGTGGCCAGTTGTACGCAGTGTCAGAGCCACAAGCGGCCCACCTCAGGTCCAGTCGGTCATCTGCAGCCCGTAATGCCCCCCAGTTCTCCCTTTGAAAAGGTCGGCATTGATCTTATGGGACCATTTCCCCGTTCTTCAAAAGGCAACCGGTGGATAATTGTATGCGCTGACTACCTGACGCGGTACTGCGAGACGGCTGCCTTACCCTCAGCCACGGCAGGCCAGGTTTCGGAGTTCCTGTTGCATTCAGTCATACTCCGGCACGGGCCACCTCGCGTGGTGATAAGTGACCGTGGTCGCCAATTTACCGCCGATGTGGTAGAATCATTACTTCGCTTGTGTGCCTCCAAGTTCCGACACTCAACTGCTTATCACCCACAAACTAATGGTCTGACCGAGCGCACAAACCGAATGTTCATCAACATGTTATCCATGTACGTCACCTCCGACCACAAGAACTGGGATGAAGTATTACCGTTCGTGACGTACGCCTTCAACTCTGCGAAACACGAAACTACAGGTTACAGCCCTTTCTACCTGCTCAACGCTCGCTCGCCTCGACATACGCTGGACACTATCTTTCCTTTTGTCGTTCACGTCGACTTGTCAATTGCGGAGACTTTGTGTCGCGCAGAAGAGGCTCGTCGACTTGCACGCTTACGTACATTGGCAGCGCAAGACTCCTCCAAAACACGCTACGACAGTCAACACCGGCATGTAACCTATGTTCCCGGTGATCTAGTGTGGGTGTGGACCCCAATACGCAGACGTGGCTTGAGCCAAAAGCTACTCGCACACTACGCCGGTCCGTTCGTGATCCTCCATCGTCTAAACGAGGTAAACTACGAAATCGCACGTCTGACTACTAGTGGCCGACGTTCATGCAAGACCGAGGTGACGCATGTTGCCCGCCTGAAGCCGTATACACGAAGGACACAAGAATGACTCGCCCAGAGGGCTTCGTCTGAGAGAGGAGGAATGATACGAAGTGTCACTGTCGGTGAAAAACAAGGGAAGCGCGGGTAGAGAAAGAGGACGACGACGTAGCTCCTACGATTTCCGCGGTCTCTGTGCCCATTAAAAACCCCCTTACGCTACTCCAGAGTACGTAACAATATAATAACATTTGGCTTTGTCAATGGGTGCTGGCGTAACAGCCCGAATAACGAAGTGTAATTGCATAAGCAAGACCACAAGGATATAAAACGACGGTGTTATGCGCTGGCTCGCAATATATTTGTCTAACAACATGCCCCGGTTTTCATTTTTGCTTCTTGCATTTGACACCATTTTACAGTTAAAACTTCCTGGGAAGGTGAGGTTTATCAACTCTGGCACCATTGGCACACGGCATTCCTGCAATGTCAGTGAATTAGAGGCAATCCTCTATGGCTGTACAGTCGCGGCCACTGTTAGAGGGAACGCGGCACGCGTGGACGCTCTCTTCGGGCCACCAAGGGGGCGCCGCGGAAAGTACTGCGGCGCAAGCGCAATCAGCGCCAGAGGCGGAGTTGGCTGCGCGTCGTTTGCTACGGTGCCTCCCACTTCCCCGCACGCGCTCTGGTTCGAAATACTGTAGCTATGCAGCTCTATAGAAAGTATTTGAACTGGGTTATCTGGGCGCGCCGTTCATGCTACACCCAGTATTCGGCTTCGAATTTGAGACGTTCGTTTTCGTCGCAAAATGAAGTTGGTCGCTGAAATTTCACTTGGTTGCAAAATGAAATAGAACACGTGGCATAAGATTAACAGCGAGTGCCTTGGATGCGTCACATGTCAAACAGCGCATTTCAGCGACGAAAGTTACGCCCACTTTTGATAAAACTCTGCTGGTTATGAGTTTAAAAGGGGCTGCATGTGTTCTTAGTGTGGCATTTCGTCAAAGCAATACCTTCCGGCATGGCCAGAGTTCCTGAGAAAACGCTGGGAAATCGTCGAACTCTATTTCAAGGGTAGGTCGCAGCGAAAAGTCGCCGAAGCGACGAGAAAAACGCTCAAGACAGTCAAGACCATTTAAATCTTGCTGTGGATCAAGGATGCTCCGAGGAAGCCGAGGTCTCGAGTTACGACTGAACAAGAGGATGCTTGGGTCGTTGCGGCGGCAGCCGTGAAGCCAGGTCTCTCTGCTCAGCAAATAAAAAATACCCTCGACTTGAGAGCATCCATGACAACGGTCATGCGACGCCTACGGGAAGCGGGTCTGAAGAGCAGCATTGCAGCCCAAAAGCCTCTTCGCGCTCAGAACAAAGAAAAACGGCTGCAGTTTTCTCGACAGCATGCACAACGTTCAACTCAGGAGTGGAAGCACGTCGTCTTCACAGACGAGTGCACGTTCACTACATCGTGCGATCAGCAAGCCCGTATTTGGCGCCCTGACAACACACGGTAAGCTACACGAGGTGTTTTTGCAAACGTGCTTTTTGTATGAAAGAAATGTGCTTCCAGCATGGGCTTCCAATTTTGTACTGTGAATACGTTTAATTGGGTGTGTCATTCCGTTTGCATGCATACATCTCGAGACTCCCGGATGCTTTCGTTTTCATGACGATTATTGATTATGTGGTTTGACGGCCGACGCTACACAGGCGATGCGACGCGTCGTAGGGGGGGGGGGAGAAGCCCCGGATTAATTTTGACCACCTAGAAATCATTAACGGGCACCGAAATTGTTCAGAAGAACGCAATGACGACTTATGAGACTGCGGTTACTCGTAAAGGCATTTCAAACACTGCATGTTTAAGCATAGCTTGAACAAGTTCGTAACGGCTTCAGCTATCTTACGTTTCCTTATTTTATGCGTTCACAATCGGTAGTCTAGACACCCAAATGTTCTTTCCTTCTTTTCCTTGATTCAGGTACCAGCCAAAGTTCTTACAAAGAGTGTCGAAAAGCGGAAGGTCATCTGTAAGTGTCTGGGGCATGATCACAAAAGACTAGTCTCGGACGTCTTGTCAGAATCCACGGCAAGTTCACAGCGAACAAGTACTGCGAAATTTTGACCACAGTGGCCCATCGCGAACTTGCAAAGGTGCACTTCTCCGGGGCTGGTCCTGTATTCCAACACGACCGCTCGCCTGCGCACACTTCGAAGAAAGTTGAAGCCCTACTACGCCAGCTCAACATCGCCGTTTTAGAGTGGCCGTCCCAGTCACCAGACTTCAATATTATTGAAAATATTTGGGGCCAAATGAAAGCGGCACTCGCATCCAAGCCCCTCCCTGGAATGTCAAGGGACAGCCTTTGGAGAGCAGTCCACGCTGAATGGGAATGCCTTAAGCTGGATGCCACCCTTGTGGATTCGTTATACAGTTCCCTACCACGTAGGATGGCTGCCGCGATTGCCTCCGGGGGAGATGCAACCAGGTACTAAAATTCGCCTTCGTCATTGGTTCGGACGTTGCACCCTGCTGCCTCGATTGTCTCCGAAAGGAAGGAGACCATCATCTAAGCTTCATTTGCAACCGTGGTCTTGGCTTCATCGTATATATAATAAATCTGAAGCGCAGATTTATCAATATATCTTGCTTGTCGTGTGATTTTTTTTTACTTCTTTAGCATGCAAATTCCGAAACCCAACCTCTGTGATCAAAGGGAACGTTTAGAAGTAAAAGGCGCAGTTAATATTTTAGGCGTACAGCATGCCTGCGCCCTTTCATAACTGATTTAGAATAGTATCTATTGACGCGCCATTGCTACAGGGTTTGTGCAAGTTTGTGTATTCCAAAGCACGCGCACAATCTAGGTTTCGCCGCTCGAGGCGAAGTGTCAGGCACCGTAGCAGACGACGCGCACCTAACTCCGCCTGTGGCGCTGATTGCGCTTGCGCCGCAATAGTTCGCACGGCGCCCGTCGTGGCGCTACGCGGAGCGCGTTCACCTGCTCCGTGTTCCCTCTAACAGTGGCCGCGACTATACACGCACGTTCACCGTCACTGTCTAGCTGATACAACAATTAGACGTCCTCTAAGACTTTTCCCACATCGGCAACTCTACCGAGCGAGTCTGTACTAATAACCAAAGGCAAGAAGCGTCGCCATTAGGAACGATGCGTTTTGCAACAAGCAGAAACATGAACAAACCCCTTTCGCAGCGTAGCGGCCGTTATCATTAACCCGCAGCGGAGGGGAAAGTTGCCTCCGCCGTCTGGCATCGAGCGCTGCCGAGGCAGCAACAGTGGCCAGTTAATGTCCGTGATACTTTGTTCCAAGTTTGTAACATGGGACCCGGAGAAACGGTGCACCATCAGGGCTTGTTATTTTTGCTCGTCCTTCAGCTCCTTTTTACTTCTGCTTCTCATGCCTCCACTCCAGCTTTTAGCAGCCATGCATGCTGGCCTTCTCCGGCTTGGCGACGTACGGGCTCTGAATGGGTCGCTTATGCGGTCAAGGGTCGTTTAAACGGCGGAGGGCTAAAGGCCGCATCCCGGTTTAGTTCGCGCTTTGTGCGTTGGTGTTTGGCCGATGGTCAAGGCGCTTTTGCGAAGTGCGCCTACTTTGGGACACTGAACTTGGGAAGCAGCAGTAAGACACGATACTGACAGGAGCAGTCCTGACTGGGGCGACGAGAAATCGTGAGCGTGTAGAGTCAAGCTGACCATTGTTTTAAGTGCGCGCTCGTGCCACCTCTAAATTCTAGCCTCTTTACGAGGGAAAGTATTTGCTCGGAATAAGGCAGAAGAGCAGAAGATAAGCCTCTCTAACTTTTATGCACTAATCAGGTATAAATATTTTCATGTGTTCTAGATTTGGGACTAAATGTTGCTGGCAGGGTTGCTCAAGGAAGTTGGTGCCTTCGCACCTGTGTTGCTCGCTACGGCGAGCACCAAAATTGTGGCTTCGGGCATGGTACTGTTGAGAGAAAGGTCGACTATATGCTTAGGAAAACTACAGGCGAAGCTTCTGGTGATTACAACTCCATAATTGAATATTATTTTGTTAAAAAAGCGTGCAAGGGCCCCAGCATGATATTGCTGCCTACCGCTGCCAGGAATGATTCAAGGTGCGCAATGATTTCTGGAGGTCCAGCTCTAAATTCTCACTGATATTCCACTTATTCCGACATTGAGAAACAAAGAAAGACTTGCTTCCCAAGAAAGTGACGGCAAAGCCGGTTCCGCCAAGTAGCAAGAGAACATGCCACCTAACCAGCCTCCGCAAATATTCAGTGATTTTTAACTCAAAATTTCAATAGAACACTGCTGCCGTTAGGAGATACTATATAAAAGTATGATCCGTCCGCTTCTTTTGAAGATTGTGAACAATAAGGCACAGTAAACTATCGCAACTTTAATTGAAGCAGGCGAACAAAATCCAATGCGATGCTAGCACACCGTGCAGTGGAGAAGCTCCCTCGCTGGGATTTTATCTCAAGGACGGCACTACCTTGTGAAAAAATAGAAGTAAAATCTGCACTCTCCGCATTAGCCACTGTTGTTTGCCGTACAGCACCATTGAGAAATAGAGGGAGTATATCTTATTTACTGTTCATTTTATAGGTGGCGCTGATGAAACACTGATAAATTGATTTAAATATTATTTCACTTTGTTCTTCGATGCAGAAGTGGCACTCAGTGAACTTCCAACAGCGCTGTGAGACCAAGCCCCTTAGAAGTAGGTTCTGGATTGTACCGAGGCTTTTAGTCAACGCACAAGCTGGTTACCACAAAGTAGGCATTTCCAAGACTGTCACACTGCGCAGCACCAAAATATGTAACGAGGAAAACCAGTCTGAGTACCTCTGCCACCAGCGTTACTGTTTCAAAAGCACAATCTTCTGGAAGCTTCACCTCCGCTACCCATTCTCGCTCCCCCAGTGAGAAATAACCGGGGAAAAGCGTTGACAGCGAAACTGCGAGCATTGCCAGCTCTCCTAACAAGACAGAGCGACGAGCTTGCTACCGAAATACGCCAAAGGAAAAAAGTCAGGTTTGGTCGCAATGTGACAGCGACAGCTGATCCGGCGCAGAAAGAAAATTAGAAAAAAGCATTAAAAGACACCAATCAACAAGGAAGTGCAAAAACACTGTGTGTGCTAGTTAGTTTAAGCGATGAGTGAGAAGAAAACGCGAAAAAGTATGAACAGTCGCCACACCGTCACCATCACACTGAGTTCCCTTCATTCTTCCAAGAAGTCTCCGTGTCGGGTTACCGCACTCTGTGAGCTTTCAGCTCCCAGAACTGAGCACTGTGTTTGAAGACAGTTCAAGCCTCAGCACACAACCATGACTCTTGTTAATGATGTACCTGCACGCTTTCAGAGAGACAATGTTTCTCTATAGAAAACCAGGCCACACTATTTTTCCTTTTTCTGTTCTCAGTTACAGCCGCTGAAAATACTCGCGGTCACCCAACGCTTCGCACCGATGAAGAGTGACTTGTAGATTCGAAGTGGCACACGCTATACTCTTCCTCTTGCATTCGTTTCTCTCTCTCGCTCTGGTAAGGCGAGTGTAGAGCGATAACCGGTTTGATAGTTGCATATAGTATAAACTGTCGAGCGCGGCTTCGTACACTCCGTGCACACGCCTTGCTTTTGCCAGGTCATCACCCGATCTCCTCTGCATCCCGCCTCCTCTCGGTACGGAGGCCAGACACCTCGGCTGACGCTTGTTTATCTTTAAAGGCGCCAGAGTCCTTACTCGCCGCATAAGAGGGAAACCAAAAATAAGGTTTCCTAGACTTGGAACGTACTAGAAGGCAGCCAACACAGTCGAAACAAAAATGAACCCTTTTGAGAGTTTTGAAGTGACAGGTAGGCTAGGTCTTGGAAGAGGACAGAGGTCGATGACACAAAAGATGGTGCGGAATGCGCGCGTTCTCTTCCTTTCGTTCTGCTTCATTTGTTTGTTTTTTTTTGCTTGTTGAGGCTTACATGTCCCACGTTCGTGTTATGCCTTTATTAATGCGAACGTTTCTCGATATGAGCAAATTCGAAATCTTAATTTCGATTCGGAGTCTCTTAGGCCTTACGTGATCGTGGGCTTGTGCGTATTAAAACATGCTACTATACACCGCCCGTATATGAAATTTTTTTAATCGAGATAATTCTATATGCCTATGCTAGTTAAGTACCGGCGCTCTTTTCTAGAATTTGAACGGGCGCCTAAATGCCTTTCTTTAGGCATAGAAGCTAAAACATGTGGTCGTCGTATTTCTTTGTCTTGGCTAACGCATTAGGTTATACAATAATCGGGAATACATCAAATATATTGCACAAAGGCTTTCCACGTGTGCGACAATAGAATTGCAGAGCGTGCACATAGTGGCCATTGAGAGATGAAACAAAGATAAAAATGGTTTAAGTTCTACGTCTAAAAACCACTATACGATTATGGGATACGCCGTGGTGAAGTGCAGCGGAAATTTCGACAACCTGGTGTTCGCCATAGTTAAAGAAAGAGAAAAAAGAACAACACAGAGAAACGAAGGGGACAACACGACGCGGTACTAGCAACTGAAGTGTGAATATACACCAACTCACCCAACTGTCCATATAAGTCCTGGGGTACTTCAGCGAACGCACACCTATATCTAAGCACACTGGCCTCCATTTCGCATCCACAGAAATGCGGCCGCCGCGGCCGGGATTATATCCCGCGGCCTTCGGAGATAAAGCAGTTGATGTAGTCATTCCACTTATCGGAACTTGAAATAATAAACTTTCACAGACTGGAGTTAAGAAGAACGAACCTTAAAAAGTAAAAAAGGGATAAGATGATCGGAGACAAATTTCCAGTTCAGTACCCTGTACACGGGATGAGTGAGAAAGCAAGCAATAACGTGAGTGGTGAGAGACATGTGGGCGGGGAGGGGGGCCATGATGTTATGACATGTTCTAAAAACACGCGAGCGTCATATTCATGTCTAGTGGTTGCAGTTAACAGCTCGCACAATGCTCAGAATTATCATATGATCATGATATGATAACCTAACGAATTTGTGGAGATGTCTTACTCGAATAATAGTGTAAGGCGCATGCTATAAGACACAACGATTTCAAGCATCGCCAAGTGTGATTTAACCCGTACAAAATGTATGTAAACAGCCTATAGACTGTCTAAAAATGGGTTTATAGACCGTATATAGACTGTCTAAACCTATTTTTGTAAGGTTTGTATTTGCCTTCCTCTACTTTGAGCCATGCATTTCATGTGCAGCTTGATGATGTCCAAGATGACACCCTAGCAAGCTGCCGAGATAAGAGAATGTAAAATCAGCACCGGCAATCGATGATCGTGAGAGTTCTCTAAAAGCAACCATTATATGCAAGCGCTGTGCCCAATATCACATCGTTCTTCCGCATCTTGAACTTGCGGTTATGATATCCATCGCCACTTTTACCGGTCTCGAGCAACTCATGTTATCCTTCCGTCTAATCTGCTGTTAATGCCACTGGATCCATAGGACCGAGCTGACCGGTGCATATAAATCAAACGTAAACGATAAAACCAAATGGCGAGCCGCTCTGCGGATCCGGCGGTACGTCCAAGGCACCACAAAGGCCTCTCTGCCCCGCTGTGCACGGTGATGAATCTGTGCCTGTGCTGGTTATGTCCGCAATCGCTGACCGAACTGCTAACGCCTGCCACATAATTAAACAGGCTATGTGTATGCACATTAGTCGAATGTGCACAGCTCACCTGCTATTCGGTTCCAGCACTTTACCATTCGGTTCTAGCAGTTTCTTCGTTGCTTTCTTTTCAGCCTGATTACGACCAAGCGACGAGGAACTACTGGGTGAAGGTTGGATTAAAGAGCTGCTATCGCCCCTGGGAACCTGCACCGCCTTTATTTTCGATTCGACGACGTGCGAAGCGAGTACTACTACTGTAACGGTGTGTGTGAATTTTGATGCCAATCCTTCCGAGACTCTCCGAGAAAGCCATCGGGCAAATTCGGAATTGGCCACGTCTTGCCTTTCTCAACTAGCACAACGCCCATTCATTCCCCGTATGTAGGAGGACATCGTCTAGCTTCGCAGTGGTAATTCACTTGCCCACAAAAAGTGGCAACCACAAATAAGAAGCAAGTCACGCTCGAACTAGTCGTGTGAGAGACAGCCTCATAACCTCCTCATCCTCTTATTTCCCGTGCCGCAACCCTTTTTCTTATACACCCTCTCCCAGCTGACGCGTCAGTCCAAGCGAAACCATCAAGGAAAAAAAAGATAAATAAACGAGAAAGACCAAGACAACGTCAGCCTATTTTGCTTTTATGTTGCTTTCTTTTAACATTTACGTATGCTTATTGCCTCCCGTCTCTCCTACCGTATCCTCAATTGTGGGGGCCAAACGCTCAAAGTGTTCACGCTTCGGGGCTACCACCACTGAGACGCAACATCATGACAGCACGTATACGAGGCGGCACGGCTGCAGCCTAACTAAAGCTAAGCGGCGAAAGAAAACAATCCTTCTCAGTCGCTGACACCGCCGCCGCACTTGCTCGCTCCAGTACGTGTTGTGGTTGGCTGCGCCCGCATTGCCCTACCGGAACTAAACAGGCTCAGGGAGGTGGACGAGAGAATGGGAAGGGGTAACGTGAGGCTAGGTTTCTAAACGTGTATCCTGTATGGGTGCCGGCTGTCAATGCGCCTGGAGTGGTACAATGTTGCCCGTTCAACTTTGAAATACGCTCGCGCCCCCTAGATGAGAGGGGGAGAAATTAAAAGGAAACACGGCAAGCAGTGAAAGATGAAAATGTGGGGTAAATAGGCCCTGGTGCGCATACATTTTCAGGCGGTCATATTTCCTGTCTAAATCCGGAGATTAGCAGTTACGTTTTTAGTGTACTTTTCTCTGCCCGATCGTGGTTGTTTAATGTTCATGAAGATAACTCGTGGTAGAGAATAATTTTCCGGATCAGGAAGCTTGGTTTTCAGAAAGTGGATGCTTATCCCTTTTTTTTCCTTTTACTAGACAAGTTTGCTAAATACTGGACAAACAAGATACATTGAATGTATTCCCGGAACATTTGCGCATTAGTCTCATTAGTCTCATCAGTCGTTAATGCTGTGATCTTGTGCAATCACGGGCTCAAACCACGTATGATTGCCTATTTTAATTGCATAGCATGTTTGCGAAGCAAAGGCACTTTGACCGTCTCATTACGTCCGTATCTATCTATCTATCTATCTATCTATCTATCTATCTATCTATCTATCTATCTATCTATCTATCTATCTATCTATCTATCTATCTATCTATCTATCTATCTATCTATCGTTTGTCATTGTGGGCGGTTTTAATGTAGCATACAGACGCTTAAAAACGTGCTTCAACGTGAATAAATATACTATATCAACGGTTCCCTAACATCTGCTGTGGTACTGGTGAGTGCCTAACTTAACTTTTGGTTGAAGTGTTGGCCATCCGCTTTATAGTAAGTAATAAGCTTTACATACATACTCCTAGCATCAACAAGGTGTAGTCTAGCGTTGCTCAACCCCGCGCAATACGCAAACGAACGCTGGTTACCCGTTGTGTCGATATAAGTGACGTCTGTGCTGCAACGTGAGCTCCGGTGTACGTCGTACAGTGAGCTACTCTTTAGACGATGGCGATGTCAGCATCCACGGTATGCCCACAATAGGAACACAGCTAGCCATGTTGCACAAAGACGTCGATCCACCTCGTAAGACTTGGCTCAAGGTGAAGCATAAGCAGCTCCTCACGCTTTCATAAGCATGTGAATCGATTGGCACAATGCCTGAGATCTGCCAGCACTTCTTTCCAGTCAACTATTTATTCGCTATTTCACATTTAGTTTGCCAACGTCAACTGTTGATGCAATCATTATCATGATCATTCGATATATATGTCACTGTTAGACGATGGCCTATACAGACGATGTGCAACTTGCTCTGTCTAGGGTGAGCTTATTCCGTTTAATGAATGCGAACTACTCAATGCCGGCACCCTAACTGTATTTCTTCATTATTTAGCTGCGCTTCCAATCATTTCGTACCCGTTACGTCGCTCGGACTAACCAGCGCGCATTTTTCTTACGCATTGCGGCGCCTTTGTAACTCCATTTCTACTTAGCGATTCTCCGCGATTTATCTCAGCAATCGCAAAACTATCTACGAAACTGCTTTTAACTTTAAGTATGCAATGCGGCCGTACGAGCTCGTGAGCTTTGATAATCACTTCTACGTGTTGGTCACACATAGTGGCATTCACTATGCAATTTTTGTGCCGAAGAGTTATCCTTACGTTTCAAAAAGCATGTGGGTATGAAAATACACACAGTGATGAATACAGTGTTAAATAACCGTTTTGTAGAGAAATAGAACGCAGTAGTGGTGTAGTACTGAATAGCGATCTATTGGAGCTTCATCCCAAGAAAACCATATCTTGCGTTACAATATACCTAGAACCATTAAACTTTAATATGCTACATTGTGCCCAAGAGTTATTGTAAATCATTCCAGCATGAAAAAAGGCACACTGAATAATGCATTGTGAACTAACTGTTTTGTAAGGAAACATAATTCGATAGTGGAGAGCACTGAATGGCTCTCCGTCTGAACATCAAAACAAGGGAACCATATTTTGTTTTACAATGTTTGTGTTTACCGGTTAAGTTCGACTTTCAAAAAGCCCTAAAGACTAGAAGCCAATTTGAAGATTCTGGGCAGTAAAATCAATGCTGACTAAATTTATTCAGTTATAGTTAGAGCAATCTGCTCTGTGATAGTTTGCACTTGATTTCCTAAACAACGTTTAGGGAAAACTTGAGCTCTGAAATGACGGCTGTATATTGATGTTAAAAAAGAGATAAGGTAATCTCTTGTTGAAATCATCATGGGATGCAGCGTTCACAGCTTCACTATTTACCCACCAAGATTTTCTTTTGATTCTTCCTAGTTTCCTCTAAATTATAAAGCATATATTCCATATATTCTTTGCACTGTGGGATCCTCAAGTATGTGTTGTTTGATTCTAAGAACACCTCTTAAGCACTAATTATTCCGCTGAAATTGTACCTCTAACCACTGACCATAACTGCTTGCGCTGGTTATGCATACTAATTACTATGTATTCAGCCATCACTTGCCTTCAAGCAAAACATCGCGCTGTAAGAGGCATTTGTAATATCCTACCATTTCACTGCTTCGCGCATGAGGAGTGCCGAGCTCCCGCGAATTGGTAGCTTCGCGATGGCGCTAACCTAATGCCGCATATGTTTGAGTAGGGAAGGGCAAAGTCAGGCCGTCTATTTTCCACCCATTAATCACTCGGTCAATATACTGTAGCTGCCTCGGATCGCTCACTGTAGGCTATCAATTACTGGCCTCGAGAGAAAAGCCGCCCTGAGGCAATTGTTGAGTGCATTACAACACCATTTATTTAAGTAATTATGGCAGCCGTCGGATTTCGATACATTTGAGTTTTTGCCGCCTCCTTACTCCTCTATCAACCAATCAACTCTCCCCTATCCTGCCTTTTGACGCATATAATAAAGTTGTAATTGAAGAAAGAAAAGACATCGAGTTGCGAATAACATTACGCAAGAAAAGGAGGACCATGAGAAACTATCACCTAGCTACTAGTTTTTGGCAGCTTTATTTCGATCTTGCACTCTGAAGGAAGGCGACAAGCGTTGAGGACTGGGCGAGTTGGTATGTCATTCTCAAACTGGCACAGCGCAATAAGAAAAGAAAGAAACAGCCGGGCTGGCCAAAAGAAGGAAAAAGAGCGCAAAATTCTCGCTAATTTTCGTAAAGGCTACCTGTAATATACAGTCGGAAGAAATCACAACATAATATCATCAAAAGAAGTCACGAAACGTCACGCTCGGTGAGGACAGTGCCAATATTAGTCACCGTTCGTCCATTTTTTTCATGCGTGGTTGAAGTGATCAAGAAATGGTTTTTCATGTGAATACAGTTACCAACATGGGGTGGGAACAGACGTGCTACCAGCCCTTGCAATGAAATTGGCTTCAATTGTTTTTAGCGTAAGTGAACGTGAACATTAGCACGATGCGCTCAGAGAAATTCAAGGAAATTTAGGAATTCAATGCCGCGATGGTGGGTGTATACCAAATTTTGTTCTCTGTAGAGTGTAGAAGAGACACCAGCTACAACTTACGTGAGAGATAACTGAAGATGATTTCATTGAAAGGGCTGGATGCACGCGCGTGACCGTACCATTTTTGTGCCTCTCTGCCTACGAAATAACAACTGTCAGTTTAGCCATGCAAAAAAAAAATGCAAAGAGCTCTGCTCCATGAAAGATATCGAAAGCGCTCAGTTGATGCCCTCTTTCCTCGTGGCAGTGCATTTATCTGTTTTGTAAGTTTTTACGTGTTTCTGTGTTGCATCATTGTTATTTATTTGTCACTTCATGTTAGGCTACATGGTGGTAATAGTGATTTATTGTGCTATTGCATTTGTTTGCACTATTGCATCTACCCATCGCCCCTTCCTTCAGGCACAACATTATACTACCAAGTTTCTACAGTTTACACTAATAACTTCCTTGCTGTTCAAGTTAAGCGACTTGGATCACCTGGGAAAATATGCTCATTCGCGGCCGCGCCGTTGCGTACCGGCAGCGTTCCCGTTCAGCCGTGGCCCGTTCCACCCGGCCACTCGCCCAAAACGCGTATTACTCTCACGGCTGTGCTGGTAAGCAAGCAGATTTCCAAGCGCTGTTTCTGTGGATCACATGTCTGCCTAGCCAAGGACGTCTGGCGAGGTGTCGTTGCACGTGCACCCTTTCCCTATCGGAGCTAGCCTCTCCCATACTATTCCCGGCGAGGCTCAGCCCTTTCGCTTCTCTACCGAGCCTCATTCTCGCTGGGAAGTTGTGGGGGGTGCCAGCAGCGCGCTGCGCGTGACGACCACAGACACCCGCGGACATACCTAGCCTCTAAACAGCTCCCTGTTAAAATATGGTGCGTCGTCTGTGACTAGTGGTGATGCAGTATTCTCCCAGCATGACGTTAAGTGCGGAGCACTTTAGGGGCCCGGGCTCTCGTGTGCTGTCGTCGCTTGGCGTAACGCAGACAAAACCACGTATAGCATAGCCATCTGTAGCAAAGCCATGTATAGCGAGAGGGCGGAAATGTTAGGTGAGGTTGAGAAGGAGCGATGTGAGAGTGAGGAGGAGGGAAATGAGGAAGGGAGGAAAGGATGAAGGGATATGTTGTTAGGGTATGCTGTCTTATGTCGCCGCTTGGCGTCATGCACACCAAACAATGTGTAGCATAGCACAAGAAATCCCAGAGCGTCTGTGACATTTTTTCTAAGCCTATGATCTCCTGTGGCCAATCTTCCTGCACTGCAGCTTTTTTTCGCAAAGTGCGAACACACATTCGTCGTTCCCATACGTTGCTGGTAAATCCCGCTGTGCTCTCAAAGGCCGTGTTATTCAGCAAGGCAGACAAACTATTCGGCACTGTCTTGTAGGTAGGTGGGCTAACGCAGTCGGCAGTTGCCATTGGACACCGTTTATCAAGTGCTGATCGCCTAGAGCATCTCGGGGACCGATCACTATTTTGAAACGACTTAGTCCGCCGATTACTTCGTGAGGCGGTGATGGTACACTGAGCGAAAAAAGGATTCGCGTGGCATATTCGGCGTGGCTACAAGAGTCGAAGGGAAACAGTGACTGCTAGCGGCTAAAAAAATGATGGCAGTATACTTGTCCACCATTACTTGTTGGTTATCGTCTGCTAGTCATGCCTTGTACTCGGTACACACAAGCAATGCGATAGCGCTAAACGGAGCAAAATTATTGCGCTACGATGACGCCGGTCCAAAGCACAGATTCGCCCAGCGATAGTTAAGGTATGTTAGTTCGACTGTACCGAAAGCCACGCTTTACACTGTTCGCGTTTCTTTTGGTCGCGACAGTACATCACCACGAGCCGTTCGCGATATCTAGGCGCCCAGTGACTCAGTTCTGAGACCACGTCTGTTGGAGTGCTTCTTCCTGTCACCAGAGCCTTGATTAACCGTGCAAATCAACGTTCCTGGCGCGGATGCATGAGACAGCGATATAGCAACCTGCATCGGAATTTTGCGTGTCCTCCTGCGTCTCGCCGAGAAAATGCATTGATTCTTAAAACATCGTATCAAAGCAAATAGAGCCAATTCTGCGAGGGTCGTCGAACATCCAATATCAAACGGCCTGTAGACAGGACCACCGGCAGCGCAGCAGCAGCAGCAGCAGCAAGTTCGGCTGACGGGAGGCCGATTGGAAGGCACACTCGCTTGCCGATTCGGCGAATTCACTGCATATTCAAGCGGCGCGCCCAACCGGAAAATGCATGCCGTCACATCCGTGCGGTGCAGGAGTCGTTTCTATGTGGAAGTTGCTCGTGCATCGCGCGGCGCAGCAGTCTCTGCCAATTTTTTTTTTCTTTACAGGAAAGCAAAAACATAGTTGCCCAACTAGACAGCACAAAACAATAAAAGGAGCATAACAGGCCGTAGACAGCACTGAAATGGTGAATGTTACCGTGTCGTTAAATATGTAACGAAATATATATATCGTGGTCCGCTCAAAGGAAAATAAGTGAACAGTAGTTAACAAACCCCGTCCTCCTTCTCTTAGAAATAGCACAAGAAGTTGAAGAATCTAGACACCAGATATAAAAGAAACCACTCTAAGAGCCCATGAGTTCTAACAGACTACAACAAAAAGAGAAAACGTAACTTTGCCCAAAAGCCCACTCTAGAATAGAAAGTAAAAAAAAAAAGAGGAAGTACTATCGTATCAGCCACGTTTCCTCACACAAACACTGCCTAATTTGCAGTGGGACAATCTCTTTCAATCCTGCCCTTTTAGCTAATTTTGTTTCAACCGTCTTGCACAATAACATTTAATGACGGTGCGCTTTTCCACACACGGTTCTGTACTTTTATCCTTACGTTCCTTGTGAAGTGCATTATTCTTTATTGGCAAGCTTAGCAGGAAAAATGCTTAGTAAGACAAATTTGTCTGTTGCTGATATATATTCGCGGTTTTACTTGCTTATTCGCCCGCTGGTTACCGCGTCGACTACAAGATTTCCAACCGGGAGAACTTTTATGTTGGGGAATTTTCTTTCATGTTGTGACAAATTACTGCAGTAAAATAAACATCCCAGTTAAGATGAAGCTCTACTAGTGTTTTTTTCTTTTTTTTTTGCAAATCATGAAAACTTGGCGTGTAGCGACGATGAGCTAGTTGGACATTGCAAGCAAAGATATTCCTTTGACTAGCACTTTAGTGTGCTCAAAATGAATAATAATTTACTTCCATGTAGCAGCGCGGAGATAGCGCATCGGGCTTGTCAAAGCTAGAAAGGAGGCTTGAGGACATGATAATCACAAATTAACAAGCAGTTTATTTAACGGGCCCAGGAACAACCGTAAAGCCTTGTGCAGACGAATACAGAAACAAAATTGGTAATACTGAACGATGAAATCAGGAGAAAATGAAATGACAAATATACAGGAGGGAAAACGTAGAAAAAAACCAAGATCTTACTGACGATTACTATACTCTGCAATGCGAAATTGGAGCGCAGCGGCTCTAGTAGCATCAAATGTTGACACAACATTGCTGCCGTTTTGATAAAGTTGCTTCAACGTCGTGGCAACATTGCGTGCTACTAGGCTGTACGAGCGATTTGATTCGGCGGTATACTGAGGCATACACGACGTGTTGAGAGGATATAGTAAGCCCCCGAGCCTTCGCTCCGACGAAGCTTGTGCTTCGGCGGTGCACACCTCTGGATTGTGACGCCGGCGCCGCCGGGCCTCTGCAACTCGTTTAGCTGCAGCGCCAGACGAACCGATTCTGGCCGTTGTGTGGCTAATTCTTCAGAAAGAACAGGCGTAAACGCTCAGAGCCTACCACCAATAACGTTGTAAAGTATTCACTACACCATAATTCCCTGCATTGTGAGGTACCGATGTACGCACTCCGTGTTTGTGAGGCAATCAGTGCACCGTAGCGGCATTCATTGTTGATGATTGCCTAATGATGATGATGAAGTATGAGTCAGCCCTGTGTTATGGCTGGGCAGCTTAAATCACCCACTCGTTGCTCATTTTGCATGGCGTGATGCCTCGTACAATAAACTTATGTAACGCAATAATGCTCCTCACCCGACATGACACCTTCATGTGGCCTTTTTGCAAATATTTTCAAGCAGTTGCGTGCCTGTGTGCTAAAAAACTTTACTACCATGCATAATACCTGCGTTCGATTCGATCTTGAACCATTCTTTTTATTACCGACGTTTTCCTCTTTCGCTGTGCTCGGTTAAGGCGAGGGAAGAGGGACGGCGTTCAATGGAGGAAAGGGTGCCGAGAGTTGCACTCTAAAAGAAGAACGTGTGGAGAACAGGGCAAAATACGTTAACAGAACATAAAAAATATGGAAGTGCAATGATAAATACAGTTCACACAGCACAAAGTACAATGTAAGCTGAAAGACAAAGGAGAAAAGGACTTGTACAATGTGCGACACCATGTTTAAACAGTGTAAAGGTCGAAATATCGGCAAATGTCAGTTCGTGAAAACATGGCAAAGTATGGGCAAGTATCGGCTAGGGGAAAGATGGCAAAGTAGCGGCAAAGCTCAGCCAGTGGAAACATGGCAAATTATGGGTAAAAGTCTGTTAGTGCAAATATGACACAGTATTGGCAAACGTCGGGTAATGGAAAATTGCAAAGTGTCCGCAAATATCAGTTAGCGGAAAAAGGCAAACAATTCGCAAATGTTGGTTAGTGTAAACATGGCAAACTATTTGCAAGCTCCGTTTGGTGGAATGATGGCAAGGAATTAGTACTACCGAATGTTGATTGCTGGTGCTAAATAATGAGCAGGGATGGTTAAATCGCGGTAAGTGTCCGCCAGTCATGGTCAATCTTGGTTATCCGTCCTTACTAAAGCAACCTTGCAACCTTGCTAAAGCAACCTTGCTTACTAAAGCAACCTTGCTTCCATTCAATAACAATATTTCTTCTAGCAAATGTGCAGTTATATCGTATTAACAAGTTTCACACTCACTACAAGATGTGAAAAGACAGAGATCAAGAACATACACATTATTAAGTCCGGGTACTGTGCACGACTGAGTGTGGAAGCGGCAGGTACGTACATGAAAGAGGCTATGCTCTTCCGTTAGGATACGCGTAATTCGAAGAATAATATGACTGAGTAATTCAGGGCATCTGTAACGCATATTCGTGCTGTGCGCTCACAATAATGTGTTCAAACGTAACCATGCAAAATTAACAAAAGTTACCAGCTGGTATTTAAAGATTTACTTTCTTGCTGGTTAGCTTATCTAGCTGATGAGGTGCCGTCGGCTTACACAGACAACTTGATAGCGAGACAAAGAAATGACTACGTAATGCTTACAAACGAATTGTTTATAACAGAAAATAGCGTAGCACAAAGACGGAAGACCCCCTCAGGAAACAAAACAAAGCTGAAGAAGAAAAAGGAGGGGATACTTGAATTGCTTGATCATCCCGACGCTGCACTGTCGGTCTAACCGCGAACTTTTCTTAGCTGGGAACATTCCTTGTTGATCGCGAGTTGATGCTTATATAGCCGTATTTTATTGCGATAGCAATTATATGGACAGTCTCGACTGGTTTTTCTCCGTCCCCGTCGCCGCCGCAGTCATTCACTGAATATGTATAAGTATGTATGTATATATAAAAGTCCCAAAGAAAAATAATTTGAAAAAGGCTTTCGAAGCGCGGAATCGAACCAGGAAGCTCTCGCTCCGCAGCCCGTGGCGCTAGCCACTACGCCACAAAACGCCAATGCTCTAGGAAGCTAACGGCGAGCGTTATATACACCCCCTTTACCGCCGGCCGGACTCAGAGACGGCAGGCGCTTATAAGCGTTTCTTCATTGCCAGCGAGATGGCGCGAGGAGCGCAACGAAGGTCATTTCGCTCACTACAGCGGCCGCGTTTGCGAAAGGAGCGCGCTGTTCAAACAGAAATAAGTAACAACTGCGTCATTTGGTTCGCGTTCGTCCTGTGTGTACCTGTTCGTTCGTTTCGTGCGTCACGCTTTATGTTTTAGCAGTGCGCTTCAAGTATCGAGCTGTGACGAATGATAGTTCGCGCTCGTCCTGTGTGCGTTTTTTTCGTGCGTCCTGTGGGCTCGAGCGACGCGTTGGCGATTTCGAGCTGCTTTCCGTTCTTCGCGTTACGTTACAATTTGTTGCTATCGCATTCATGGCTTCACCGTTGCGGCGAAACAGTGACTTCTTTTTGGTCCTCGTCCACATTCCCAGAGTCACCTACGCTGCTTCAAAAGATTCTTGCTATTCTTTTCCGTGTAGGGCTTCCTTTTAATAGGTTTAGCTTCTCCTTCTAACCGCATTGGAGCGATTCGTTCACTACGCTCGTGATGGCTTACTCTCTCCGGCTAATTGACAGCACCTACAAGCAGCTGCAAAATGAAAGGAAACGACCATGGACACAAAATAGGAACTTTTATTTCTATAGCTCCAGATGATTTGTATGCCTTCTTTTCACTTCACCAAAGAAGCCTCATATCTTGTACCTTTTCTTTTAGTAATGAGCGCCATTGGAAATGGCGCTATGGAGTCGCTGTTTTGTTCGTTCAATTTCCATGCCTTTATGCGGGGTACATCGCCACGTAGCAGCCAGTCAAAAACGCTAAGTCCGAACCAAAAGCAAGGCTCAGGCGGACAGAAATACGAACACCGTGCGGCAATCTACTTTGCGGAAACAAAGCTTAGCGGAAACAAAGAGCTGCCTTGTTCCTCCGTCCGCAGTGTCGAAAGAGGTGAGCATTGCGCAATATGGCGGCTCACAAACGCACATCCAGCAGATGCGCACGCATGTTACCGCGCCAATTCGAACAATAGAGCCAGTCGAAACACGAGCTATAACTTGTTAATGGTGCCTGCGAAATCGTCTGTTTAAACTCGATGGACGAGCAGCGCGAACGCATTGAGAAATTCTCTCGTGACATTTCGTGAAGTTCTTGGTTTTTGTTTGGCCTCGTTTCTAGGAGACAACTCATTCTTTCGCACGCAGAAGAAACAGTCACTGCCTGACGACAGCCTGGTCACTGGAGCAAACCTTTAACTATACACATAACTACAGTATACAGCGGAGCCGCTTTCAAGAAAGATCTGCTTGAAATGAGGGACAAACGAGAACGGCGTCGCCGTAACTGCGCGAAAAAGTATAGTGTCACGCCAACATCGCACTTTGCCCGTCCCATATTGCGGCTGCTGGCTGTGCAAATGGCGCTCGCTAATGACGTGTCTCTGCAAGTAAATATGAATTCACATTTATAATGGTTCGCTCAGTGAAGAAGTGCAAAAAAAGAACGCAGCGAATTGAACTATACCACGGTGCCTATAAAGCTGGTTGCATAAACCGCTGGTTATGATAGAACATTTGTTGTCTCGCTTGCCCCTAGAGGGGCTCGTATAATCTAGCGCCCGATTTCAAGAGTCAGATTGGACGGGAACGACCCAAATAGAACGGAGTAAAGGAGGACTATATATCAGACCCGGTGGAGAGCTCGCATAACGACCGCTCAGACGACGCAACTACGAAGACAACCAGACGACCGGGCGTCTCGCCTCCCAATTTTTACAGTATAATAGTCGTGGTTTCCATGTTTTCTTGCATTCGAAGTTCGCATTTGGATTTCTTGCTTATTTTGCCTTAGTAGCACTTCGACTTGCTTCAGTTTCAGGTTTTTGCAGAACTGTCATTCACCTAGCTTATTTTTATTAAATAGCGTTCATTAATCCTTTTTACATCCACACCACAGTTATCTATCTTATATTCCTGAACATCACTCGGCGTTATGTGTGTTAGTGAAGAAATTATAAGTAGTTTGTGACTGTGACTTGCAGAGTGACAATGAATTAATGATTGAATAAAAACAAAAAAATACAGACATACGGATCATCACGCGTCGCGCCTTCTCCTATGTTGTGGCTTGGAAGGAAAAATACGAAGTCACTAGACACGTGCGAACGCCATTCGCACATCTGCAAGAAGCTATTAAGAAAGATATTTCCCGCATATACGGGTTTGGCACATCTCTAGCCAGAGTTTAAATATATTCCAACGTACTCTATGACGACGCGACCAAATGGAGGTTGCTGACTTGCCTGTGGTACGTCGCACTATTCTTGCATTCTTCTTAATTGCCTAATTAGGCATGTTTAAATAAATAACTTTTGTAGCGAAGAATGTGGGCGAAAAATTCCTATGAGAAAGCTGTAGATCGGTTTACAAAACATTTGATTTGACAGTTTCTAACTTTCCATCGGTTAAGTATTCCTGTTTTTCCGCTTACTACAGATGACCGCGGAATAAAAAAAAATACCGCCTGACATGCCCGCGTGTGCGCGCATGCGCGCCGCGATTCCACGGCTCCCTAACGTTCCGCGTATACACAATACGCTGCCTTTGCGGTGGTTCATCACAAGGGTAAGTAGACGCGGCGGTTATCGCTTGTGTCGCCTCTCGCAAAATGTTCGTCATCGCACAGCCCTGTCGAGGCAGCGCATCCGGCGAAATGCTATGGTCGTTTCAACGCGGAAGGTTAGGGAGCAGTGGATTTTTTTTTATTTCGCGGGCATCTGTAGTAAGCAGAAAAACACTAAAATAATAGCTACAAAGTTAGAAACTGTCTAATCGGACGTTTAGCAAACTATCTACAACTTTCTCATTGGAATTTTTTGTCCAGCTTGGTTACCTCAAGAGTTAGGTAATTAAACGTGCCTAATTAGGCGATTCAGAAAAATAGTGCGACGTACTCCAGGCCATAGTCTGCAACTTTCATTTGATCGTGTCATCATAGCCTGCGTCGGCGTGTTTTTAAACTCTGGCTAGATATAGCTGGGTCACCATGTATAAAGTATTCAAGTGAGGATTTGGGAAAAAAATCTGTGGCAGTTCGCACTAGAAATGCCAAGCAGGAATGAAAAGCGTAGTTTGATGGCTTCCTTCTTTTTCTTTTTTTTTCATTGCTTTTATGTCTTTCTGTTTCTCTGTATTATTGTATATCTTTGTTGTATGTTTCTTTCTATTTCTTTCTTTCTCTCTCTACACTGCAAAAACTGTCCTTGAGATTCCTTCAGATCCACGAACAAGATCTACGTAGAACTTACAGATGGCTCACATTATATGGAAATAGGGAGTACATGTTCGTAACTGCCAACGGACATATTGCTTTATTTTTATTTAGGGAGAGAGTGTTCTAGAGTCCTAAAGAAAAACAAAGTCCTGAAAGTCCTAAAGTCGAAAAGTCTTAAAGTTGACTGCGCTGTTAAGTTATTTGCCAACCAAAGACCGTCACGTGGCTACTTTTCTTGCGATAGCAATTATATCGGCACTCTCGACGGGTTTTTTCGTCGCCGTCATGTTCAGTATAAAGTCCAAATTGATAACATCCCACCGCGCATCGTAGGCTCTACCCGTGAGCAAAAGCTCGCGAGCAGCGGCGACGATAGCGGCTGATGCAGAGATCAAACGAGCTGGCCTATCTGCGTCACTCGGAGGGCGCATGCGATAACATCCCCCCGCGTGTTAGACCTGCCGCTGATGCTGCTCAAACAGAAACGAAACGCCCCGCCCGTCTTGAATGAGCATGGAGGGATGCGAGGGGGGGGGGGGAGGGTGCTTGAGCAGCAACTGCGAACTTTGATCCTAAAAGCGCGTTCACGATCGCTTGCGCGCTCGCTATCTCGCAGGCATCAGCAAACGGCTCGTATACTCTTTTACGCGCGCTCTCAACGCGAAGAGACTGCGAAAAGCGCACCTCTCCCTGGAGCGGCCGTATTCTCTTACACCAACGTTTTGTATAGTTACGCGAGATCGGATCCAAAAGAGTTAGCTGCCAGCCTTCCTTCGTATAACATTACAACTTGTTGCCTTCGCATTCATTGCTTCGCGCTTGCGGTGAAACTGTGATCTTTTTTTCTTCAGACACGATGCGTTTACAGAAGGCCTGGGGAGCGTGCAACTACCACTGTTCTCTATGTGAGCGGTTTAAATCTTTAACCTTTTTTTCAGGTCAACCGAGAGTGGTTAAATTTGTTGTTTTGTGCGTGTTACCCTCGCGAGCAACGAGGGTAGACAATATTTTGCAGCCGTCCTGACATACTGGCAGACAGTCTGCGCCTGTTTGCCGCGAAGTAGGCATGTGCGAATATTCGAGCACTAGGAATGTTCGAAGGAATATTATAGTATTCGAATTCGCTTCGACACGAATTTAAGGTTCCGAAATTTCAAAGTATTCATAATGAACGAATAGGCGTATATTGGACGGCATGTAACCCACCTGTGAAGGTGGTTTCACTGCAGCCTAACAGTGCAATGCCGTGAAAGCACCTAACCAACAAAATTGCGCAATGCCGAGAAGCCCCACTTCAAGGTTAAATTAACATATTACTCCGACATAGAATAATCATTTTCAGGGGCGTAACCAGAAATCTTGTTCGGGGGGGGAGGGGGTGTTCAACCATACTTTATGTATGTTCGTGCGTGTGTTTGTATGTGTGCGTGAATATATGCGCAAGCAAAATGGAAAAATTTCGAGCCCCAACCCTCCTCTTGGCTACGCCCTTGATCATTTTTCAAGTTTAAAAGCCTGTTATACGGGCTTATATGTTATAATATGTTATATGTATAGTAATTTTTAAAGTGTGACGTATTTTATCGGTTATAACTTGCATCTTACTGAAATTGAAATTCTGCTCATATTTGATGCTACTAAACGCTACTAAACGTAGCATTTAGTAGCGTAGCACTTAGTTTAGTAGCGTTTACTTGCAGCAAAAAGAATGACAGTCGCACATGCCTCGTTCCAATTAAAAAAAAAACGCTGTGCAGGTTAGTTGGGCCTCGACAATATTTATGCTATTTTTTTTTATATATAATGTGTGATACATACTATTTGAACTATTCGATTCAAAATTATTCGACGTAATCACTGTTCGCTTCGAACCTAAAATTTGCTTTTCGGACATCCCTACCGCGAAGGCTTCTGTGCGGCGTTCCACGGTGCCTAATAGACAAGGACACAAGGAACATGCGGCGCTGCTTCGTATTGGTCAAAAGCGTCCCTTTATGAAAGCCTCCTTTCGGGACTGTGGCACGGGAGTACAAACCGGTTCGCTGCAGCGGCGGCGGCCTGCGCATCAGCTTCTCTGCAGTGCACGATTGCTAGCGGCGTTTCGAAAACAGATGAGCAACTCCGCCACATAAGAGTAACATTTACAGTCATGGAGGAAGGAAAAACTAAGGAGAGGCCCTATTGTATCCCAATTAGGGGTGTGCGAATAGTGAATTTTGGAACCGAATCGAATACGAATCGAATAGTGATGACACCGAATCGAATACGAATACTAATTGAATACTATTCGAATAGTTTTCGAATAGTAAGACAACCATTCTCAAAACGGTCCTAGAACTCCGCAGCGTTTTTTTTCTTTTTTTTGAAAGAAATATTCACGAACTTTCACCAAAAAGCGTTGCGCTTACTTTTAACTGACTCAAAATACCGCAGTTTTGCAATCTGAGGTAAGCTCGTATACAGCAGCGACCACAACCTTCGAAATATTTTCTAACTGTAGGTTGAAATAAAGCAGTGACTGCAGATGCTTTGTCGCCTGCTTTTAAATAAAACTGAGACATAAAATCTAAACAATTTTGAACCGAAGACTACGCATACAGCTAAGGCGGTAATGAAACACATAAACCTGCCATCGCAACCTGGTCCTCGGCACTGAAGGCATGTAGACATCGTTGTTGAAAGCTGTATCTGCAAGAACAATTTACGCAAACACAACCCTTGCATCTATTGCTGTTCATGAAGCTGAATGCAGGTGCACCTTCAGTTCTTACAAGATGACGACAGGAACTGATTAATGCGATGCAGAGGCAGCATAGTAAAAACTGAGCGAGTATGGAGCTTTCATAAAAAAAAAAACGCCTTCATCCGGTAATCAATATAGCATCGGTAGTTTCGTAAAAGCTTGGGCTGCATGCATACTGGTAATATAGTGATTAAAAGAAGAAAAATGGCCTTTAACTATTCCAAAGTATCATTGTTTTGGGGTTCTCCCGTCGGCGCTAATTATTCGAAAACTATTCGAAAAACATTCGGTATTTCGAGTATGTACTATTCGATTCGAGTACCGAATCGAATAGAATGCTATTCGATTCGTTATTCGAAATTTTCGAATATTCGCACACCCCTAATCCCAATGCATTGCGAAAAGTGTGGCGGAAGTGACGTCAGATTTATGGGGCAAACAAGCCGATATGGGGCAAACAAAGCAGCAGACGCCCCGCGGCGTGCTCTCTGCGGTGGTTCGCTTCTGTTCGGATTTGTAGTCCCGGCGTAAACTTAGCGTGTATTGTGCGGTTCGCACGCAGTAAAATGTTGCAAGCAGACGTTTACCAGGCTGTTCGTGCGCGGCAGGCCCGAGCGTTGCGTGATGAAGTTCTTCGAGGAGCGTTTTTGTGCAACAGTACAGAAAGTACCGGTACGTGCCGTAATCAAAAACATTCAGCCCCTGCCTCATCGTATTCGAACTCACCTAGCAGTGACTTACGCGTTCTGCTGGGCGTTAGGCCTTTTTTTTTCCTTCCTTGTAGCCCGATTTCCAGATCTATTGCCCGATTAGCGGTTCTTTGCTCGTGTATATGGAGTGAGCGCAGTAGCTATTCGGCGCAACGCCAACCTATAGTTGACGTAACTTCACGTCGAAAAGAAGACACAGCTGTATTGTATACGCGATCGTGCACGTAAAGTTTGTAATTCCAGTGCGCACACAACACAAGCACGCAGCGAGCGCACACCGCACGATACATACATCGCGTAGTCTGTTAATAACAACAAAAGTTTATTGCCCTTTCGTTGAACGACACAGCCTCTAAAACGTACGCTGCCTTCAGCGCATGTTATGTACGGCGCGTCAGACGCCAAAAACAAAAGTTCACGTGAGTTCTGAGTTGACAGAATGAGTAGCAAGCAACAGAGCGCACATCCGAGAGCGTCGCACGCAAATACCGTGCCTTAGTGATCAGCAATGAAGCGAACGTCTACGTACACATGAAAAGTGCCACCCGGTGCTGTCCGCAGCGCACGCGATTTGCACCGTGTATACGCAACAGCTGGGCATTGCGTAGCTTTCCTAAAGAACACACACAAAGAGCAGCATGCGTAAATCGACTACGCCGCTTGCACGGCGAAAAACAAACAAACAAAAAAAAGGCTGCAAAGTTTCGCGATGCGCGCATGAGCTTGCAAACGTCGCAACGGAAATCGCGAAATGTTTCGCTGCGCCTTCGCTAGGAGGTGATGCGGGTGTTTGCGATGTGGGGGCTTCACGAATGTGACGTCAGGGCCTCTCCTTTTTACAGTAACTCTAGGGTGCAGTAAAGCTTTAGGGTGCAGGCGCTCGCAGCGACCCGTAGCGGCCGCCGCTACGGTCGTCGAAAATTAAAGGGGGGAGGGGGTAAGGGCACCGGTACCCTGTTCCTCTTAGATCCGACCCTGGAATTTTCGTGGTTGTTGCAATTTCATTCCGAGCTGCGTCTTGAGAGGTTCGTGCATGCTCGTGTGCGACTGCAAATCTTTCTAGCCTCTCCAACGCAACATGCTTAAAAAGAAAAAGACAACCTGTTCCATGACGTTATGCAAAAGAACTCGTGCAATGAAAAGGCATCGATGCTCATTCAGAACTTCTACGGATCCAGTATGCCTGCAAGAGTGGGCGTGAAACATCAAGGGAGGTCCCTCATGTGTACATAAATTTCATTTAACTGTTCGCTGATTCTTACGTTTAATTAATTATTTTTCTTTTTTATATGCACCTATCTTTTCCTTTCACTGTTTACTCACATTCTGCGCGAAAATATCTGTCTTTACGTCTCATTCACTGTTCATTTTATTTTTGTTCTTGATGTAACAGCTATAATTGTCAATGAATATTTCAATCATTGTACTCAAACATTACTGCGTGAAAAAGAATGTTAATCAACTAGAACGGAAACCCCGAATCTCCTACATGTTTGTTCTCTACGCCAGCATGTGCCGTTCAGAAGAAGCTAACCTGCCCGCATAGTCTCCAGAGTTTTCTTTTCTTCGTTTTACAATTTATCAGCGCCATGTATGGCCTACACAACGAGCTTATACCGCAACTACAAAGCTTGGTTTCAACGGGAAACTCCACAGAGCGCAGGCTCACACGCGCGAAAGCACGCCAGCGAGCGGAAGCGCTGTCTGCACGCTGGATCGCGCAATCTTTCCACCTGGCAGGCGCGCTCACGACACTAAGGAGACCTTCCTAGCCCGTATAGTTCTGCGTTCGTGTGATCGTCGTGCCGAGTTCTGTTTGTGCGGTCGACTTTTAACGCGCTGCCTCGCATTGTGTGTATTGTGTGTTGTATTTCGTGGTTACTGACGTAAGCGCAACTATACGCGGTACCAGGCAAATAGTCACCAGATGCCGACCGTGCGACTTCAATCTCTGCGACTGCTTTGTTCGGTGTGACCGACGGACGCGATTCATAGTTTTTTTGAAGAACACCTTCTTCAAATGTTGCCGCACGTCAGTGAGTAGCAGCGCCGCAATCCTTTGTCGACGACGCGTTCTGTGGCCCTGGAAAATGCCTTGACGCTCGGGGACGGCCGGTAGCTCGGCGATTCCTCGCTTGGCGCACCATTGAAAACCGGCGGTCATCCAGCAGTGTACGCTGCCAGCGTATTTTTTATTGCCAGAGGTAAGTGAACGTTACGCTTCGTACATTGTGAGTTATTGTTATTGTAGTACGCCTTGTCGCCGAAGAAAGTCGCATAACGTGTTGGTAGTGTATGCGGTTGTAGTTGTGAGGATTGTGCTCGCGCATGACATTTGTCAAGAACGTAGTCGGTAGCGTTATAAAGTTTTGGTAATTAGCTCACTTGCACGCACTGCTCTACGCTAATATTTGCTGAAAGGAGACAACATTTTTGTCAGGCTCACCACTGTCATACGTTTCATGCATGTCTCTTGACAAATTACTTGGAGTAACGCCGTGAAACCGAAGCTTCAACATCCATTTCGTTCGCACGAGCTCTGAAGGAATAATCATCAGCCACCGTGTGAATCGTGAATCGGTACAGTGGGAGAAATAAAGTGTGTTTAGGGATGTTTTCTTTAGGCGTGCATTTTATTTGTCATTAAGTAACGTGACCTTCAAAAGCGTTTAGGTTAGCATTCTTGGACATTGCTTATCATCTTTCAAGCAATAGATAACATAGATTTGCTAAAAATGCAATTTCTGCAGCATGACATTGTATTTTGTTCAGTTGGTTTCTTTTGCACGTTGACCTAATTTGACAAGCCGTACTTTCAGCTGAATTTTCGATTGCTTTTAGCACTATATGTGCGTCCGTGTATTGAAGTCCCACCTCTCATCGCATAATAATAGCTTGTGAAGAACAACGCTTGTCTTGAACTAGCCATTTATCAGAGCTCTTCCTCCCTCCTCAAAGGGCAAGGTGCTGCTGGCACACCTGGTTCGGCTTTTCTTAACCCTTTTTTTTAATGCTGAATTTTTTTGCAACGTACTGCAGGTAGCAAACAGCAGTGCTACAACAAACAGTGGAGTGCTGACCATGCAGTCCAGAAGGTGTCTTAGGCAAGTATGCTATAGGAGGTGCTTATTCAGGCAGAAGCATCTGTAGCCAACGTAAAGGTAATGTACAAAGTTCCATTTAATGAAGAAGAATCTTGTTTTGAGCTAGTCATGTCGAAGGGAAACAATGAACGCTAGATAATTGAGATGGAAATGCAGAGTAACAATGTTATGTATGCCAGCAACCAACTTAAGTTTATTCATGCAAAAAGGTTATTTCCGACTGGTTCATTTGGGGGAAGAGCCCACAGTTTCCACAATGGGCATACCTGGTAGCCGTTGCACATCCTGTTACTGTGTTCTCGCACTCATTATTATGTGCCACTTACTCTTGTGACGTTCCACCAAGGTGAAATTACTTCACATAAACAGCAGCGAGAAGGCTCTTGCTAGCCAGTTCAATTAAGACAGCGTTACCCTAGCTTTTAGTTCCAGTAAACCAGCTAAGCTGTATAGAAGAGCGTACTCTATGTTTGTCACCATGGACAGTGCATTTTGCCTGGAAACATGGCTTAGTTTTGCAAAGGAAAATGTTGCCTTTCTGTAAAACGTGGTACTGGGAAATGGCATTGTGCCAAAAATATTAAGGTTTATGACTTCTTCCAGCATGCATTGTTGTACAGGGATGTTAGCGTTTTCATAAATGCAATGCATGGTGCCTGAAGAATATAGCGGCCCACTTTAAAATTTATAACTTCATGATTTCAGTATCTGGGACAGACTTTACTGTATACGGTTTGTTTCTGGAAAGCTTCAACCTATCTTGCAATTCTTCAAGGCCAATACTGAATTTGCTGTGTACATTTGGCTGCACATTCTCATCACTTATGCTAAACAACAGGCTTGAGTGATGTGTGGAATTCTTGTCAATCAATTTTATTGATTACCTCGGACGATCTATTCTGCTTCCCACAGTTATTGGGTGCTTTGTGTGCATGTGCTATGCATGCTGGAAATGAAAACAGGGAATGCAGCTGGCAGCATCAACGAGTACAATGCCCATAGGCTATTATGGGGTGCGAAATGTTGCCACTGCTATAATTTACATTATGTGTGCATGGTACAGCTGATTGTGTAATTTAGCACTTTCCAGCTACTTACGCAGTTGGAGCAGATGTCGATCATGTTTACTGTGGTATGGCACGGCCACCAAGTTCGTGCATTCTGCATACCAGGAAACCTGACACGAAGCAACGTATCGCTGTGATGGCAGCTAAGTGAGAACGAATGAGTTTGTCTTCTCTGTACATTTGTCAATACCATTACACAGGCTTGTTAAGTGCATTCAAGCGGCTTTAGCAATGCACTTGCAGCTACAGAGCCAGTAAAGGCAGCCAATTTCATCATCAGAGTTCACTCTGCAAATCCCACTTTCCACAAAGTGCATTGTTTTGTGATAGCTTAAGGTCAAAACTTGCTCAATTAAACACTTCTTGGTGTCTGACATTACATGAATTATGATAATTGTTATATCTTATGTGAAATTATGCCATTGTTTTTTTTTTCATATTCTTACTTTGCATACACACTTTACGACTGCACCCTCCCCAACCGAATCTTTACTAGTGCTACATTCTGTTATGGGTGAAAACAATTATTGAACTAAAAACCAGGTCAAGGAAAGCAGTATGATGCCCTGTAATGTAGGAGGATGCCGCTATTGCAGTGTTTAGTCTAGAGCTGAATTTAATGAGAAAGGGCAGCAATGTAGGCCATCTGTCGATATTTGCAGACCATAATTGTGTTGTGGTCATTTTGTTATCGCAGGAAGCATCTTCAAAAAGCAGTGCTACAAGGATGTGAGCAGCAGTTTCCCTTCAACGAACGGGTCAAATTCATGGAAGCCACGTGCCTGCTGCTTCTGGCCTACACAAACATGCAGCCACCATAGCAAAGTTCTTGCAAAGGTGTGAGACATCCCTATGCTGCACCGATTGAGCATGTTAATTGCCTGTTTTTTATAGCTTACAGTGATATGTCTACAAGTGTACTTCCTTCTAGCGTATATTTACATTCTCTTAAAGGGCCAGTCGGCAGGCTCCGACTTCTTTTTTTTACACCTCCCAAACAAGCTCGCTAATTCGTACAGAGGGCCGCAGGAATCACATTGTGCGAATGTCAGACACTCCACTTCTAAAAACAATAACCGCGCCTCCTCTTCAGCGCTTGACCAGTCCTCTTTGCTAGCGAAGTGGTGTAATGTTGCCTATGAGCAACATTAGGTAACGCTGACTGTTGAATAGTCCTCTGCAATACGAAACGGCATTTTGGCTTGTGATGATGCAGCATCTATGGTTGTCACAAGTGTTGCGAATTGGTTTATCTCGCCAGTGCTTTGACTGTGCTTCCTCTGGCACAGTGGCACACCGAGGAAGCCCCTCTTCAGGATGGTCAGGCTGAGCGAGAAACTGAAACCAGCTGGAATGTTTGTTCTATCCCCTGTGGCTTCATTATTACACCACTTAATCAAAAAATTCATGTGACAACATGTTCACGTTGTACAAGCGTGCAGTTGTCACGAATTTTAGACTCCGGGGTTGTTTAGGGGCCCTTTAGCCTTAAATTACGAATGGTAAATTCACACGTCATGTGGTGTTCTTGCTTTATTTTTTGCAATGCTGAATTTTTAAAATAGCATGTCAGCTTCTGTGAGTGGTAATTTATACATTTATCATACAAAACATCCTGCTATATTCAACAAGTGTTATTATAGATTTTTCATGGCACCAGAGCCACCTGCTTTTTGCCGCGTGGCAGCTACATGGAAGTTCATTGCTATGCTGCTTTGTTTAACTGATATCTTTTCAATCAATGCGTTTCACAGTCCAGGGTGTTTGGTGTATTTGCATCTTGATGTATTTAATATCGTACAAGTGATGGATTTTTTTCTGTCTTCTAGTGTTTACTTTGCAGCTATTTAACTGTGGTTTTCAGGGGCATATCTAGACAGGAACATCAATTCTGCTAAGCTTTGGTTCGAAAAGAGACGCTGAACAGGAGTTCCTTAGGTGCATGCCCTGAGCACCAGCCCTTTGGATTACAGAAATATCAAAACTGCATAATGTCTGCAGCTCTTTGCTTAATTGCATGTCTTTCTTCAACCTACAGCTCTTTCCATAATCCTTAACATTAACCTACATTACCAAGTGAACATCCCCCGCTGCAATACAGTGGTTATAATGGTCAGCTGCTGATCTGAACTGTGTGGGTTCGATCCTTGATGGAGTGGTTGCACTTTCGGTGGAGGTGCAAATCCTAGAGGTTCCTGTGCTTTTAATTTCACGTTTACATACAGAACCCCATTGTTATTATTACA
This sequence comes from Rhipicephalus sanguineus, assembly GCF_013339695.2. Lineage (NCBI taxonomy): Eukaryota > Metazoa > Arthropoda > Arachnida > Ixodida > Ixodidae > Rhipicephalus > Rhipicephalus sanguineus. Next base: position 132,670,165 of record NC_051180.1, on the reverse strand, counting down.
TCAGCAAGTAGACAGAGTGGTAATTCTAGATTGTATACATATTTAGTATAACAGACAGCTGAGCTGGTTGGTAGGTATTCATGTTAAAAAGGCAGGGCATGCAAACATGGACACAAGAGAGAAACCAAGACACCACTAACGCCAACTGGAAAGGTGGACAGTGGCACAAAATAAAGTAGACACAGAAAGTTATCTGTGCATGCCCAGGCAAGAGGCGATACCTATCAATCTGGCACGCGCGATAGTCTACGTGAGAGATAACTGCTCAAGCATTTGATTTCTTCTTTATGCTAGTTAATCGACGGTTTGCTCTCTTGTGCACTGCCATTATTGATATGCCAGGCCTCGACATTTGGACGCATTTCTTCATTCATGTGCTTGTACAAAACTGCATTCATCGAATTCTGGCGTGCATTTACGCTCTCGACAATGTAAAGGTAGATTAGGTGATGAGCCTCCAGTTAGTGATCTCAGCGTTTTAGGTGTCTTGACTCTCTTGTGTCCATGTTTGCATGCCCCATCTTTTTAACATGTATTCATATAGTGCGTAAGAGAAATAGGTTATCTAGTGAGTTATTTGGAAAGTAAGTTTAGGTCGAACACCAATATAGCAGTGTAAATTAAATTTAAGCGATGAATGCATCGGGCTGGATTAGGAAACGATATAATGGCGAAATATAGCCGCTTGCTCTTTGCTTATACTTGTCTCAGTTTCTTGTCTCGTATGCTTTGACAATGACCAGGTGTCGTGTTGGATGCTACTAATTGGTTATGAGCTATACATAGACAAAGCCGCGGCTTTTGGATGCTTTCTAAACAGCTACCTTATGGGGAGAGAAAACTTAATTTGGGTTATGTGAGGCATGCTAAAAAAAGTCGACTTGTTTCTGATGTTTTTGTTTTCCTGGCAGACATTCTACACGAACTTGCCCAAAGGCGGAAGGAAGGCACGCACAGATGGACGCACAGAAATCATGGGGCTGCCGTAGAAGCTGTGAATGAGCATTAACCTGTGAGTATGTGTCTTAAACATTTTGCAGAAGCCTTTTATTTTGGCTGAACATTCTTATCGATGCTTTGTATTGTCTGATTTGTAGTGCAATATTGTTACACCTTTGCTTTCACAACAGAGCTCTTTACTCTGCTACAAGGCCCAAAAACTTCGACCTAGATGACCAAATTGCGGCAGCCAGTTGTTTCCACAATTAATGCATTAGTGTAAAAAAACGCAATAGACGGAGCACAAGAAAAAGGAAGACACAAACAGTGCTGTGCTCGTGTGCTCAGTCTTCTGCACTGCTTTGTTTACGCTCTGTCATACCAACACACACAAGCATCCATTTTAGCTTATGTAGTAGTCCAGCTCATACACTTGGCAACGTTCTCCAACGGCAGCATTACCGGATATCTGGCTTGTGAACTCAATCTAAAGTGCATGCCTGTTCGTGTAGACTTGTGTGCATCCACCATTGAGATGGAAATGCAGCTGTGTTTTAATATTTTAGCCAGTATAGCTCGTGAATGGAATTTGGAGCTGTGACAGCAACACTTTTATAGGGGGCGAGTTACTAAATTATTGTAGACTTGTGTGCATCCACCATTGAGATGGAAATTCAGCTGTGTTTTAATATTTTAGCCAGTATAGCTGGTGAATGGAATTTGGAGCTGTGACAGCAACACTTTTAGAGGGGGCGAGTTACTAAATTATTGTGTATTTCTCGATGTTTGCATGTTATAAAAACATAGCTGGTTAAAATTAGTCCAGATTTTACGCTATTTCTTAACATATGACCTTCCGTACTGTTCGAAGGCATTGAACCATATGAAATGCTTTGTGCCTTTGTGTGTGTGCCGAAGGTTAGGAGTCATTATACTAGAGATAGATAAAAATAGGTCAGAGGTTAAAGTAAATTTTTCGCAATCAACTTCTTGTGGGCAGTTATTCAGAGCAGGGTTTTGAAGTAATTTAGCAATACAAGCAGATTAGTGCTTCATTTTAGTGTCTGACAGTGCACACTGTTTTATTTTAGTACCTATTTGGGTCATTTCATGCCAGTGTGCCAGGTCGTTTTTTGACCATTTCCAATATTTTGTAAAACTGGTGCTGTTATGTTTCAGTGTGGGAAGTAGTCATTCAACCGTTATTTTCGGGGAAAAAATTGCATGATGCAGCAAAGACCTTTCAAACTTCGCATGCAGAAATGAAGCTGTGTCAGGCAAATTAATTGACACATGGTTATTGCGTCGAGCTATTACTACAAAGCATTTGTTTCTTTAACATAGTCACCAATCTTTCATGACTTTGATAGTCGAATTTATTTCGATTTCAATTTATGCTATTTGCAGTCGTGAGGAAACATTGCAAAATGCACCATTTTTAAGTACATTGTAAAAAAGACTGAATGTTTTATGTGAAATATATTCACAGTATGCGTTCAGTGCATATACCAAGGGTTGAAAATGCTGCTGGCAAAAAGAAGCAAAAATGTCTTCAAAATTGGCACTTGGAAGAAGTAGTGTTTGAACCCATATTGCGGGCTCTCTTTCACTGTGTAGCAATCCCAGCTAAAATGTTGCCTACACATCATAGTGTGCTTTCCTCGTGCGATAATTTAGACAAAGTTTTTAAGGTGTAATATTATCTTCAAGCGAAAAATAATTTTTTCAAATGAAAAATAACAAGGCTGTGGGAAGTTTCTTGGAGCTTTGCCTTCACTGCACAGCACATCATTGTTCTTGCATGGTATTTCAGACAGAAGTATTGCTTAAATCTGCAACATTTAGACTTGCACTATATGAGCACAGGGGCACCCGCGTGAATCTTGTGCCAATGTGCTGTGCAGCGAAGGTCAAGGAACGAGACTCTGTGCAGGCTAGGGATTATTCACTTCAGTAAATTTTTCCTTGCTTACAACCAAGCAGTATATATTTTTTAAATGGAATATAAATTGCTAGCAAAGTATACCACACAATAATGTCTTGGCGACATTTCTGTTTGGAATGCTACATAGCAAAAGCTAAGCTGCAATATGGGTCAAAAGCTATTTTTTCCGACTGTTACAGTTTGGGTGGAACATTTCTGATTATTTTGTTTTCATAGTAGTTTTATGACAAAGTGGATATCTATTTACTTATTTATTTATTACTTGACAATACTGCTGACACCAGTAAGCAGTATTGCAAAGTGGGCTACAGTGATAAGTTACATATAAAATGATCTTGCTAAGCAAAAACAGGAGCATAACATATACAAAACACAAGATAAACCAAGAACATCTAACAACCGTCTTAAGGAAAATGACAAGGTAACAGCACAAAATACAAAGGGAATGAACTTTAGAAATAAACCTTCGGTATTCCATAAGAAAGAATTAGTCTTTCTCCTGATAAATGTTAACATTAGAACTTCAGCATTTTGCAGTGTTTCCTTACGGCTGAAAAAATGTAACTTGAAATGCAAATTAGTAAACCATTTTAGCCATGAAACACTGCCATCTTCAGATTAAAGAAAGAAATATTCTGCATTAAAACGGGAACAAACAGCGCTGGACACGGGACGAAGAACAATAGACGATGGTGCTGTCGCCTTCGTCTACCTTTTTTTCCGTCCCGTGCCCAGCGCTGTTTCTTCCCGTTGTAATCATGTACTAACCAGCCCAGTTAGGTGCTCTCCTGAAATATTTTGCTCTAATTGCTCAAACAATAACTTTGTATAAGTTATCTTGCATGACGCAGTTTCACATCTGTAGATGGATGGATGCTATGTGTGTTCCCTTTAAAGCGAAGCATTGACATGCAAGTGGCCAAGCTCAATTTTTGAATTGGCTTAATGCCTTTCCTACCTGAATTAAATTTCTTTCCTTAAAAAAACTTATAATAGGTAGCTTATTTTTCGGCATTGTACATAAGGACCCTGCAAGTTTGTTTTTGGCTGTTCTCGCTGCTTTTCCACTACCAATCCTCCATCTGTCTTTTACTGATTTCTCTTGTGGATGTGTTAATCTTTATCAAGCTTTCTCTAAGCCTAGGGCTTCATGAGAGCTAGTTCCCAACACGCACATGGGTGGACATTTTTACATTTATTTAAAAGGTGGTCCGTCATTTCCATATCTCTCTCATAACCAGTGCATGTGACGCCTACTTACTGGATCTCACTTTATGACTGCATATTCTAAGACAAGATTAACTCGCTTCAGACATTGCACTAGCTTATCATATGCTTCCCTCCTTACTTCGTCCTTATTCTTGCGATAGTTACTCAGAGCTTTTCATTTTTAGTATTTGCTATCCATTAAATCATCTCCACCTCTCTGACATTGCACCTAACGCTTATCGTGCATAAAGTTTAATGCATGCTCTCAGCATCACGAAATTTCGTCCTGGAAATTATCACTTGACTACAGGTATGATGTTTTTAGCAGCATGATCTTTTTCAACAGCAAAGGAGTTCGTTAAAAAACCACCTTTTATACTTAAAATGGGGATGACTAATTCCATACCTTGTTTATTAAAGTTAACCTCTTTCAATTTCCTTACACTTGTTCTTCGTGTTGTGCTTGCCTCATGGTTTGCACTCTTTATGAATCTGGTATATTTAAAGAGTTGAATAGCCAGTCACCTGCTTATGACACTGCAGCTTAAGTATTGCACCCACTATCATTACCATAGTAGCATTTGGTACAGTAGAGGTTTGTAATGAATGTAAGGAGATGTACAGCTCATGAAATAATTGTTGAACAACGAATGTTGTTGGAGCTAGTGATTCAACAAGAGGACTCCTCTTTAGAGGGGCAACGAATTGCATCAAGGTTGCTGCAACAACTTAGACATATCAATTTGTTGAAACATTGGCTCCAACAACACGCTTTGTTCAATGGTTTGACATTCATTCAAGCTGCCATCTTCAGCTCAACTTTTGTCGCGTTAAGATCTACAGGATATACAACTGTCATGTTGTTTTCTGATAGAATTCAAGAGCTATTGACAGCAAGCCTTGCTTCTCAATTTAATTCTCATCCTTTACGTTTACGCTTTAATCTTTGTCATCTTCAGCCTTATTATATGTGCACTGCAGCAGTAGCCCTTCGCAGTGGTCTACAATTTGCCTCGCCTTGTGCGAGCTGATTCCATTTTACACATGCGCAGTTCTTCATTTCTTCACCCACATAATTCTCGGCCTTCTCGGTGGCATTAAGTACAAAAATTGTAACTGTTAAGACTTTTGCTTCAACATCACGACAATAATTGAATAGAATTGGTAATGCACGTAAATAAATACTCTTGCAGTTAGAACGTAGTGTGTTTAACCCTGAATTCTTGTGTACTATAGCAATAAGTTTTCGTGAAATCATGCTGCTTGTTCTTCATATGATCAGAACGAGTCCAGAAGTATCTGCAAAATACCGTTTCTGCTTTTTTGATTTCTGAAACAGTGATGCTAAGGGAGGCCATGTGCACATGCACCATGGCAATGTTTAAATGTGTATAAATTCTGAACATTGCTGTTGCTCTAGGTGTTTTCTTTCACTTCCTTTTCAGACGTACAGAAAGGAGCGAAGTGGAGATGTCCATGGGCCGTGCACACAGTTTCATAAGCAAGCTTGCAACACTTTTGACAAATATGTTCCTGAATACATCTGCCAAAGTGGCATTTAAAGAAGCATGTAGTAGTGTACTTCACTGTTTATTTGGCATGAAGCAGCAGGTATGCTTCCGTCATCAGCAAGTTCACACAGTACAGTGCATCTACACATGGCATGCTACCCCCACATCTACCAGCTCGGGATGTGTAGCTTGGTTGTAAAATGTTTACTTTGACTTAACACAACAATTATTAACAAAATGACATGAAAGTTTTGCCACCTATGCAGGCGACATTCTCAATATGCGCTGCCAAATATAAGCGGAGTTTGACCAGTCCATTAGTCGCACATTTCCTTGTAAGCATCTCGTAGAGGGCTGCTGTTGTTGTTGCAAGCCAATGCGCCGTGATGAATGAACCATGATTCCAAGATTTTTCTTTTCCTCCGGCCTTTGTACACGAGGTAGCATCGTCGAATTGATTAGGTCAAAGTTATGCCTTGTCATTCAGCAGCGTTCAACAAGCTCCGTTTTAGAACATGTTGCATTGGTGGTTTTCACAACATCCTCTTTGTGTTCTTTAACCTTCGATTACCTTCTTCAACCCATTTCACCTATGCAAGTTGTGTCGCAATCCCCATATTGTACTTCGTAGATGATCCCGCTCTAATCTTCGGCGGTGTTTGTGTATACCTTGTCCTTAGGACATGTGTTCACAACGCCCAAAGACCGCACACCTGCGGATGATTAGAGCAGGGTACTCTACAGAGTACGTTGTGGGGTTCACGACACCACTTACATCGGCGAATCGGGCAGGAAAATGCCAAAGACGTTCAAAGAACACAAAGTGGGAATGTTGCTAAAGCCACCCATGGAGCGCATTTTAAGACAGCTTGTTGAATACTGCTAGACGACAGGTTATAGCTTCAACTTTAACAATGCGACGATGCTGGCTCAGGAACGAAGGTGGAGGAAAACTATTGGAATTATGGTTCATGCGTCAGGAAGCATCTGCTTGAAACAACAACCACAGACCCATACCGAATGTGTACGTGGACGTATGTGGCTAGTGGACTGGTCGACCTCCGCTCAATTGTTGCCAGCGTATACTGAGACTGCCACCTGCATAGGTGGCAAAGCTTCTATGGGATTTTATGGTGCAGTTGTGGTACAAAACCATTATTTTGCATTAAGGCAAATGGGCCGTATTATATTGGACAGTACGGGCAGACCTTTCTTTAGTATCTTAACGTAGGAGGTACGTAAGAAGACCTTCTTTGAAGGAAATTGTTTTATTCTGGTCACGGAACAGTGTTCTCATTCAAACAAAGGGACGGAGTGCTTTGTTTTATCTGTGGTAACGAAAGCACTTCGTAAGAAGACTCCTTTTTAGAGAAATCGTTTAATTCGGATCGCGGAAAAGTGCTCGGCACCGCTATACCTTCAGCTTTGTCCGTGTTTAGGGGCCAGATTTTTTGCAGTGTACCTACTGCGTCTCCTTTCTCGCTCCCTCTATCTTTATTCCTCTTTATTCCCTTTCTCTTTGTCTCGATATTTCTTTGTTTTCTTTTTTGTCTCTTTCTTTCTCTTTCTGTCTTGCTCTCTGTTTTTTCCATCTCTTTTTCGTGTCTGTTTCTCTCTCTCTCTCTCCTTCCATGTCTTTCTCTGTCCGTCTTTTTACATCTGCATTCCCTTTATTTCTCTTTATTTTCTCCGTGTTTTTCTTTCTAATGCTTTCTTTCTCTCTTTCTTTTTCATTTCTTCGTCTCTCTCTTTCGTTCTCTTTCTATCTCTTACACGTGTTTCACCTGCTCTATTTCGCCTAGTAGAGTTCTCATTCAACGCTCGCACCTGCTGTACTCGGTAGTGGGGCTTGCTCAATTTCTATGGCGCATAGTTACCTGCGGAGTTTCGCACGACGGATCAGAAGTTACCGATTGCTAAAGCGTTTCGTGGTAAAATATATTACAGTTTGCGTTCCACATTTATTTATTGGTTTCTCCAGCCTGCAGGAGACGTTGCGTATGCATCACAGAAAGTCGTGGAAACATAGCACCGCATGGCCCTTTCCTTGTGTTAATCCGAATGAGCTAATTAATGTGAACATGGCTGATCTTTCTGAAAGTGACTACCACCTACATTGCTGTACAAATTACACAATCATTTCAAGATTATAACGTTTCTACTAGTAAGACGGCATTCTTTTTCAACAAGAAAAAGCGGAAGGTCGTTTTCAGACACTTATTTATTAAATACATGCGCATAGTTTGGATTGGTGGTCCACGTTCTTAGGAGAGCGCGTTGAAGTTACACAGATTTCCTCTTGCGTAAGCGCGCAAACCCTCGATCGCGGTATAAACATTCGTCTGATACGTGCAGTGAATGGGACCGAAGCACTGGGGATATAGAGTCACGCGAACAATTTCCGTGAAGACTTTGCGTCAAAATAAAATACTTGTGTGACAACGCCACCCTACATAATGCCGACACCGAGCAGCGGAAAACAAATGCAGACTTCGAATCGACTTTTGAACAGCGTCCCGCTGAATTTGATTTGTGTCTATTCTATCAGCAACGCGGCCACGCAGGGGAACCTTCGATAATGAAGCGATCTTTATTCGACGCGAGACTAATTGTAAGTTCTCTTGTAAATGTTCTCTGTACTAATCATATTTGAAGCATTACGCCGTCATAATAATTCTTGTTAGAATTACTTCTTTGACAATTGCTGATTGTGGCTAATTTCGCCAATATAAACGAATAATTCATGCGCTACACGCTTTTCTGAGCTGGATATTATAACTTTCTAATAATAATAATAATAATAATAATAATAATAATAATAATAATAATAATAATAATAATAATAATAATAATAATAATAATAATAATATTTAATACCCAGAACAATTTCGGAGGTTTTACGTGCTGAAACCACGATATGACTATGAGTTACACCGTAGTGGAGGACTCCCGATTAAATTTGGCTTCCTCCGATTCCGGGAATCAAACCAGCCCCCTCGAGCATAGCAGCGCGACAAATTATAACATTATTACTGGAATATTTGTTATATTAGTTGGGGTGCAGCTCCTGTTTGTCTATGTATTCCTTCCTTGAGAGCAACTAGATGTGGCTCTGAACACACGTTTTGTAAAGGTTTGCGATTTATACTTTCTATCAAGTACACCTACCGTGTATATTTGCGTACTACCAGCAACAGCTAATGTATTGCTGGGTTAACGATTGTAGATCTCGGCTGGTGCTGGCTGATGATGAGTTAAAGGAGTACTGACACAAAAATTTAACTTCTTTTTTCTGTCGCAATACTTAACTAACTACCCGTTTATCCCTGCTGAAAACATGGTTTCCTCGATCGCATGACGGTTATTTATGTGGGGAGGCTTTTATAGAGCCCTGTCACACGTTCGGTTTCTGAGAGCACTGAGCGAGGCGGGACCTAGAGGGGTCTTCATGTAAAGATAGCTGGGTACCTGAGCACAAAAAAACAGCGTGCACATAAGCACCATGTTGACAACTCTTTTCAACGAAGGCTGTTGCTGTAATCCCCTCTGGGATGTTTTAAATATGCGTGGCCCCCGAACAATTCAGTGCCAAGGCAAGGACGTCAGCCTTTGTACTCCCGTACAAGTTCAGAAAGGAGGTGCTCCCTTTTTCCGTTGGTGAGGAGTGCTAGAAGAGAGCACTCACAAGCAGCAACACAGCCAACACAAACTCGTGAAGCAGCTGGGTATTGGTCGTTTACGATAAAACCAAGTTGGTGCCGATGTCGTGAGGTGGCGTGTTTTGCGTGTAATTTCGTGACAGGCAATGTAAAGGTGATTATAAATATATTCTGACCTATGTTATCCGCTTATATTTTGTACAAGATGCGCATGAGTCCACACGAGTATATCCAATAAGTTATCTCGCCTACAAAATTTTGTGTCAGCACTGCTTTAAAGTTAGCCAATGTGGGTCATAGATGGCAAAGTATGGGCAAATGTCGGTCAATGGAAAGGTGTAAAATTACTTGCAAATGTTGGCTACTTTGCAAATTTCGGCCAGTAGAAAAAGGCAAAATACTGGCAAATGTAGGATAGTGGAAAGATGGGCAAATATCGCTTAGTGGAAAGGCGGCAAATTATCGGTGTATGAGGGTTAGAGAAAATATCGCAAATATCAGCAGACTCCGGTTAGTGCAAACATGGCAACATATTGGAAAATGTTGGTTAGTGAAAATATGGCAAATATCGGCAAATATGAGTTGTGGAAACATGGCAAATTATAACCAAAAGTCGGTTAGTGCAAATTTGGCGCAGTATTGGCAAATGTCGGTTAATGAAAAATGGCAGAGTATACGCAAACATCGGTTAGTGGAAAACGGCAAACTTTTCCCAAATGTCGGTTAGTGCTAACATGGCAAACTATGGGCATGTTTCGGTTGGTAGAATTACTGCAAAGTATTAGCATTGCTGAATGTTGATTAGTGGTGTAAAATAATGAGCAGGGGTGGTTAAATTACTGTAAGTGTCCGCCAGTCACTGTTAATCTGGGCTATCCTTCCTTACAAAAGCAACCTTTTTTCCATTCTATACAAGTTTTCTTCCAGGAAATGTGTAGTTATCTTGTTTTAAATGGGATGCATTTCTTAGCAAACTTCTGCGACTTTGAATCTATCTATCTATCTATCTATCTATCTATCTATCTATCTATCTATCTATCTATCTATCTATCTATCTATCTATCTATCTATCTATCTATCTATCTATCTATCTATCTATCTATCTATCTATCTATCTATCTATCTATCTATCTATCTATCTATCTATCTATCTATCTATCTATCTAGACGCCTACGACTTTGTGCTCTCCTGGCCGTTTCGTTAATGGGATGTATACCGAAATTGTTTCATTCGCAGGCTAAAAAACGAAGAACTCATACCAATAAAACGAGACACCGAAAGTGCAGAAACACAGCCGAAACAAGAAGTGTTAGGAAGCAATGAAACATAAGAAGCCCCTAAGGAAGCTTATACAGTATTCAGAAACTTGCATGCAAAACTTCCATGTCACCTGCCAATTTTAATGTTAAAGAGTTTCGGTGCGTGCATCATACAATCTTTACGCGAAGGAAACAGGTGCGCGCGTTCGTCCTGCTTTGTATATTTCAAACTGCCGTGTAACATACGAGTTTACATTTCATGATACGTGTTTCGAACAACGCTTACGAGAGCATTTATTTGTTGTTTTACAGTTAGAGACAGCCTTAACATCACGTTGCCGCTTCGTGTTACTTCTATTTCATCTGCCTCCTGCCTGGCAGCCGTTTTCGAACTAAAGGTCACGGTTAAACGAACGAGCTGTATTTCTAACAAAGCTATATAGCAGAAGGATAGCACATATCTTGTTGACCTTGAGCCACATCGCGGGGCTCACGGTCAAGAATTATAATAAGAAGATAATAATAATAATAATAATAATAATAATAATAATAATAATAATAATAATAATAATAATAATAATAATAATAATAATAATAATAATAATAATAATAATAATAATATAAAACAAATATAGATTGTTGTACACATCCAGAAGGAGTATAAAGACACGTGCCTATTTCTGCGGAAATTTGTGAGAAATGGCCCGGGAGGGCCGGTTAGAGCGATGTGGTTACATGGTAACAACATAACATTTCTTTGGTAACGCACAGATGAATCCAATATACAAATGCTTGTTCACAGACAATACATAGAAGAAAAAAACGCAAGAAGTGAAAAAGCATATATTGCCTAGAAATTGCCTATAAAAAATGTAAATTTATAAATTGCAGATTAATTTCAACAGCGTTAATGAGCTCACGGAAGAGAACTCTCTTGCTGACCCACAAAAAAATCTAGGAATATAGCCTATACACTTTGATCCGCTTCGCAATATCGGGTAGAAGAACAGGGTGCGTTAAAACGCGTTTTTGTTTTCTCACCACCGACGAGCAAAGTACACCACTTTCAAGTCGTCCCTCCAACTCCAATATGAATTGCACTGTGCAGCGCAGAAAAAAATTCTTTGGCGCGTCGTTTAACATGTTCTTGTTTGCTAATTTCCATTGTCCATTTCAACAATGCGCCTGTGCAGCTCGTTGGCGCATACCTGCGCCTGCCTTCAATAAAATTAGTTGAGAGTTTGCGCCTGCGCTTGTCTTCCTTTGTGTTGTCCTGGTCTCTTGCGCTATTAACGGTGAATATAATGTTAAAATATCAACTAGCCCGACATTACACTCTGTTATAAAAATTACCGGTGCTTGTTCAACGAAACCGAGAAGAAATTATCGATATAACAATGTAAAAGTTTCATGTGAGCGCAAAGTCGCTTTTCCTTTAATGCGTGCCGTTTCTAGCGCTCACAATGGCGGTGCACAACACCTCACAATATATTCCCGAAATTTACGCCTGAATAGCAAAAAAAAAACGGCAGGAAGTGGAAATTGGAAGCTTGCGATAAAAAAAATCCGTAAACAGGGGCTGGGTGCTCGAGCCGACGTTTCGACAAGTGGACTTGTCTTCTTCAAGGCTCCAAGAGGACAAGTTCACTGTCGAAACGTCGGTTCGAACACCCACCCCCTGTTTACGGATTTTTTCATCCTGAATAACATGTATGAGAACGACCGCTGTTCCAAATAAGCTACAAACAAACACTCGCAACGCCGCTTCTCCTCACCCTCCCTCTTCGATCGATTATTTGTGCTTGCACATGTGTGCCCCGAAGGCCTTGCGTTCGACTGCTGTAATCGCAAGGCAGGCTGAAGCTCTACCAAGTTCCTTAAATTGGCTAGCTATAACAATGCACCTGATAACATAGGCTGAAATGTTCGTCTTTTCACGCGCCACCTTGGGCGCTTCTTGGAAGAGCCATCCCGCAGTCTTTCATTAGGAATATAAGAACCAGAGGTATCCAGTCTTAATAGGACGAGTTCTTCAACTGTTTCTCACAGATGTGACCGGGAGCTCTGGGAATATACGGCTTTGAGAGACACAAAAATGACAATGAAATAACACGGAGTGTCGCGCTGAGCTGCTCAACATTTGCGTGCTGCCTCGCATCATGCCTTGAAACCAACGGGGATATCTCTTTTTCCTCCTTCGGGCCCTTTATTGCGAGCCCATTGCGAGGTGTGAGGAAAGCCCCTTCGGGTAGTCTTTGTTGGCGCCTTTTTGCTGACGTCCAATAACCTTGCCGTGATTCCCAACTCCCCCTTTCCATCCACCTCTTATCCTCTAATATCTGACATTACTTGCACACCGATAGCTCATACGCTGCTCGTATACGCTTATTTCGTATTTCATCACTGGTTCTCGCCTAAAGCACGTCGTTATACTCGTATGGCAGACAATCGCCGCACTTCGACTAGTTTCTGCACCTCCCCGCATGGTGGTGGCGACGGTGGTCGTGGGACGACCACCACCGTCACACAACTACCGCGGGCGAAGTTGTATAATACCGCTATTGACCGCCACGCAGAGGGATCGCGATGAGTGGCTGCTGACGGCAACCTCTCCACTCCCGGCATGGTAATTACAAAGCGTATGCAGATATCCCGGACCAATCGATTCGCCACGCGCCCGACGTACTGACTGTGTTGCAAAGCTCTCGCTATGTGTATGTCTCCTCTGGATCACTTGCCCAAGCCGCCGACGACAACGGCGCGTTCCGAAAGAGTCGATGCTAGTGGAATTGATCCTGCAGTGCATCTTCTGTCTCTCTTCTGCATGCCCGGTTTTTCAGACGCTACGTATAAGCTTGCAGCGCACAGTTTACCCCACAGGGTGTCCAGAATTATCCAGAATTATCCAGAATTGCTTGGTGGAGATTATTGCAGCAGCCTAAGGCTCAGAACAAGGACAAGGTAGCAGGAGTGGGGAGGGGGCCGAGGGAGGAACTGGGACTCCCTGAAGTTGCGTTGACTGCCAACGAATTCGATGAGCTTCTGCTCGGGCCAAGTATGGTTGCGTATACATGACCCTGTGGTGAAGCAGTGCAGGGCTGCAGGCTGTTTGAATGACACGGCCGTGGGCGAAGTGGCACCTATCATAGCATTAAGAACGGAGGCGCTTGGAACGAATACCGAAGCCTGGCGGATAAAATATGACCTCGTATGCTTAGAACGACACTAAGCGGGAAAGAAAAGAGGATTAGAAATGGAAGTAAATTGCTCAAGGGAATAAATCTTTAACGGCAGTTAGAGAGCAGTAAGAAAGCTAACAACAGAGGAAGGTCATTCAGGCAATGTAGGGCACCCATTCAGAGAGGAAATCATGAGCTAAAGAATCAATGCACCCTTACAATGCTTTCCAATAGAAAACAAGCCACTAGATAATGAACGCAACCGCTGTGAAAGAAGACGAAAAAACAGCATATCTGCGCAGCTCAGATATAGGCTTCCAGACGTGGGCAGTTCAGCACGCCTGTGAGGCGGATTTGAGGCAGGCTTTTGACGTTTTAAGCCTGGGCTGGGTGAAACGTCGCCGGACGTTCAACAAACTTATATCCACGCATCCAGTGAGCTGCTCCGTATATTACATTGTTTGGCTTTCAGACAAGCGAAGGCATTCATGTAATTACAAGTCACTATAGTGCGTTTGTCATGCATGTATGTACATTCTGGTTTATATCATGCTAATGATGCGACCGCGATGGCTTGAGGACGTTTGCATCATGCCAATTGTGTTATTCATTTGATGTTATGACACAGATGACATGCATGTCGCGTTCATGTTCGTTATAAACGGACGTCATTCAATGCCCACTTTAGTATACAGCAAGGTAATAGAGCGACCACTGTGACATGATGATTGTACCTTGTCGTGTACGCCAGGATGTATGAGACATTCATATCATCACCTGTCGTATATGCTCTTCGTACACACATGCCATGCCATGCTAATTTTCGCATATAGAAAGTTAGTGAAACGGCCGTGAAAGCACTAAGACCGTATCATGTAAATAGCAGTGCACATCACACGATATTCGTGCCATAACATGTCATTCATGTTCGTCACAGCCTCACGTCAATTCACGCCAATGTCCCTATATATCAACTTAAAGAAACTGCCTTCAGAGCACCGGGTGCGCCTAATGTAAGTGACGACGTACATTATATACAGATCATATTATTCATTTTATGGCCTGTCATTAATATTCGTCATACAATGACATCACGCTAAACCAGTTTTGGTGTACACCAAGTGAGCGAAACGGCTGCGAGAGCACCAAAACCGTTTCATGTATATGATGAGGCGTGCATTACATGATTTTCATGCTGCGACTTAAAATTTGTCTTCTTCATACACATCGCATTATGCCGTGCCAATTTTCGCAGATATCAAGTTGACGAGGTGTCCGCGAGAGCACGGTGACCGTGGCATGTAAGTCATCACGTACATGATATGCATGAAATCATTTTTATGACATCTGTTGTTATTTGTTATTCTTCGTCATACACTCATGTTATGCCATGACAATTGTGGTACATATCAATTAGTGAAACAGCCACGATATTATGGCCTGCCATTCGTCTTGTTCATACAATCATGTCAAGCCGTACCATGCGAACGAAATGACCACAACATCAGCAGATAGATAGATAGATAGATAGATAGATAGATAGATAGATAGATAGATAGATAGATAGATAGATAGATAGATAGATAGATAGATAGATAGATAGATAGATAGATAGATAGATAGATAGATAGATAGATAGATAGATAGATAGATAGATAGATAGATACGCTTAAAGTGCCTTTGGATTCCTGGTGGGCAAAGAAATTTGCGCGGCAACACCTGGTCCGACTGAAAGCGGTATATCATTTGCTTTTATTTTTCATAACAGCAGAAATGAAGCGTGCGTTTGAGAAAAACGCGGACGAATAATGCTAAATTTTATGGAAATGGTCATCTGCATGAATGCGTATGTGAAAAGCGTGCGCTCCGTGAGGCCTTTTTTAATTGTAGATTCGTTGTTTGTTGGGGATGTTTTAACTACCCTTAAATGAAACTTGAGCTGCCCGTATTTTAGTGTTATTTTCAAACTTTTTCAAGCGAAGTTTGGTATGAGTTACAGATTTCGGTGGCGGCAGCGGCGTTGTACGTGAAAGACGCGGCAACGGCGAGTGTACAGAAATGCGGCTCCTGAAGGTGCCCCGGTGCGATTGCACATTTGTATGCGCCGCTTTATAATAATTTTTGCCCTCTAGATTGTGGGCTTGTCGGCGATCACCCGCTTCTAATATGACAATCTGATCTTGTATCTATGCAACTTGTCATTTAACATTACCACATTTCATTGCGCCTGGATAAAAATGCATGACGGACGTTGTTTCCTGTAGACTGATGTGTTGGGCGGCTTAAAACATGGAAGAAGGTCCAATTTCCAGCATGAAGAAAGCAAAATTTTAGCATTGTGCAACGCGTTGAAAAAGAAGCAACAAAAGTTGTAAGTCAGGCCGCTCTTTCTTCCTCCATCTTCCCGGTAGAGCAAGGGCTGCTAAAACTTTTATGCCATTCAAACAATGCTTTGATATGGCTGGTGGCGGATATCGCATAGTCTTTCGGGAGAGGAAGAGGATGGACTTTCTTTTATGAAAGCTGGAAAGTATTACTTGGAAGCACATGATACCCTACTATACTCCAGGTGGCCGCATTCATGAGAGGACGTTGGTACACAACTTTCGTCGACTTATCGAAACGTCGGCTCTAGCACCCACTTCCTGTTTAATTGAGCGTCTTATATTACACTATCCCGCGTTTGTTACGCAGCAGGCTTTGCTGATTAAGGAATATAAATTCCTCGGATTTAAGTGCGCGACCATTGACGATGACCTCTTTCCGAGAGGTTGTGTATCTCGACACGACCAGGCCCATCGAGCTCTGCTGACCCTTATGGGCCAAGCGGATCTTGCCACCCGCTTATAAGTGTTTGTTTTTCTTTGTGTGTGTGTGTTTACCTATTTTTATCCAAGTCTTCGTCAATTTTTTCGTTTACTCTCCTATCTTCTTTCCTCTTTCTCTCCTCCTAACTTCCTTTCCTCTGTCTCCTCCCTCCTCCCGAAAGAGTAGGCAAGCGTTGTGCCCCTATAGGTTGGCAGTTGCCAGCTTGCTCTCTCGCTCTTTTCTCTGTGTCCTTGTGTGTCTATGTGTGCAAATCAAATAAATAAATAAATTATTTTCGCCAAAATCGGCCTCTGTGTAACTCCCGAAGAGCAACAACGTTCAACAAAGTCACGATCATTCCACAAAATAACCGTAATGTTAGCGAAAGTGAAAATTCCAAAAAATGGCCGGGAACGCTGTGACTCGCCGGCGACGGCATATCTTTCACTTCATCGGCGCCGGCTCGGGACATTCTAAGAGCACCCTCGGTAATAAAATTGCAGATATACAGACCACTAAGAAGCGTCACTGAAGAGAACTTCTCCGTAATGTATATAAATACTAGGCCAAGTCTCCGTCTAGTTTATAACATTGCTCACTTTTTGCACTGCAAGCAGGGCGAGGTAATAGCATAAAGAAAATTCCGAGTGCCGGTGCCCTTTTGCTCCGCTCAATCACTCTCTCTTTTCAATGCTCCTCTTCTATCTGTTTCAGTTTCGTTTTCAGTACGCCTGCATGCTTGGAGACGTGAAGCGATGCGTCTTCTCTAGCAGACAGCAACTCTAGCATTCATTGCCAGCGCGCGCGCCTTTCTTTCTGCCCGATACCCTTTGCCATGCGTGTAACCAAGCGCGAGCGGGGGATGCCATCCGCGCAGGCTAGCTGGCGGACCCCGCGCATGACGCTCAGGAGGCAGACGTTGCTGACGTCACAGGGCTAGCGTGACGTCACGACGGGCTTTCCTCTCCACGCTCTCGCCTTTCCCATCCACCAGTACGAGAGAGAATGAAGTGGAGCTCGCATGCACTGTGCTGAAAGGAAAAAAAAAACGAAGGGGTTCTTACTCTTCGTACTTCTCTTCACTGATCTGGCCCGTCCGTCGCGCCCTCACTTCCTCAATTTGCGCTGTCGGCACGAGAGGGCGTCTCTCGAGGTCGCTCGCTCTGTTGCTACGGCCAACCTCGGCGCTCATCGAACCAAGGGTCCGAACCCCGTTCCGACTCTAATTGCTCCCAAGGCGAACCAAAGGAATTTGGGCTCTGCCTGCAAGTGGGGCTCCAACAAAAACATCGCACTTGCGTATTGTTCCTTGTTCGCAGAACCTCGTGCTTCCTTTTGCTCCTTTTTCCGCGTCCGCGTTTTTTCCCTATGTCATGTGCGCGCAAGGCCCGAGCTCATGCCTCACTCACTCAAATGGTGAAAAAGGCTGTTGCATCGCCCTGCAGCACCTCCTCCCTTTACTTTCTTTCTGTATTCGACAATCCTCCGCTCTAGCTCCTCGACCACTACGCGTCTTCCAACTTCCGAGCATTATTTCTCTATTCCCGTGACTGCGCTCCCCTCCTCGCAGATTTCACTCCCCTGACTTCTCCAGCCGTCGTCCCAAGCGACACGGAGTGGAGAGGTGTGCTACGGGGAGCCCGACATACTCTCTTCGTTGCGCTTGTAGCGATTGGACGACATTGAATGTAGCGAGCGGCGACCTTGAAGAGGGGTTTCCGAAAATTGAAACGTTGCGTAACAGGACAATCTGTAGTAGCGCGCGCGCGCTATGCAGGTCTACTTCTTTCGTCGCAACAGAGCTCCCGTTTCTATTTAAGCGGTCGCAGGCGTTTCTCCCCTCATACGCTATGCGCGATACATGATAACGGAACACAGAATTTAATCAGCAGTTTGCAGTAATTATTGATTTAGGACACCACAATCACGAGAAGCGCCTTCCATCTGGATCGAGGCGAACAGGGCTCCAACTGCCACGATCACAACCAGCCCCATTGCATAAGTTTCAAAGAGGAGGAGCCCATCGCGTCTGAAAAAAAAAGCTTCAAAAAAGAATCGCTCGACGCCTACTGGCCCCGATCGGGGTTTAAATAGCTGTCTCATTGGGATAATTATGTCGTTGACCTTGACAATCTCAGACCAGGTAATGAACACCGTAATGAAACAGCCGACTGTTTGCAACGTTAAAACACAGACAAACCTCTCAGCAATTCTAGTTTAGTAGTCTTATTAGTAGAAGTATACTCTGACAAAGCACCGCCCCACCACCTCCCTTCCTCCCACAAAACCTCAGTAATGCTATTCATATCTTTCCTTCGCGCAGCCATAACCGGATGTCAAAATCATGCTGCGTCAGCACGAATGTTCGTGCCATATAACACCTCTAAGACACTATGCAATGCCCATTACATGTATGTGGCATGTGTCCTCGATTTTCCTCTCATCCCTTTTATTGTGGTTTGTGATTTGTACATCTGTGTTATTTTAACAGCGAAGCTTGAACGCAGCCGTAATTTGTGCGACCTATCCTGTGTGACCTAACCCGTGCGGCTGCCTATCAGGTATTTTCCCCAGAAATTGGGTAAGAAGAGGGAAGAAATATTACAGAAGGAAAGGCAGGGAGGTTAACCAGTTGGGCATATCCCAGTACTCACCACTGGTCCACTAAAATGAAGGAGGCAACAGTTAGCCCGACAAACGGTCATGTGCCACGAAAATTTGTGCGGCCGTGGGGCGTTAAAGCCGAACAATTATAATTATTAAATTTGTGCGGCCTATCAGAAAACTATCATCATCGTGAACGGGTGTGCGTCCCAGAAATTGGGTAAATCCCACTACTCACCATTGGTAAACTAAAAAGAAAGAAGGCAACAGTTACCCAACACTAGGGAACGGGAAAGGCAACGGCGGCTGCGAGAAGAACCCGAAGCGATGGAAGGCCTATGACAACGATGACCTGCCCGTACATCTAGGAGGGGTGCGAACGCTTGGTTTCAGCACGAGTTTCTGCCTCCGGAGTTTGGACATCTCTGTCGTGTCTGTGCCTGTCTGTGATTTAACTCGAACTTCTCTGCGCTGAGAATCAACGAAGAAACAACGTAGCATCACCTAGCTAAAGGCCAGGAACGACCTAGAAGCGACCTAGAAACAGCCCTTGTGACCTAGCTAAGGCCTACTAAGAACCTAGAAAAAACCCGATTATTCTTCACAATCGCCCTGTTTCGCTGTGTCAAGCGTTGGACGGCTGTGCAAGCTTCGGCAATTTTCCAGCGAAAGCTGTTATGAGATCACAACAACGGCCGTTTTCGGCGCCCCAGTTGCCCGCCGCCGCTGCCGCCGGTGTCCATAAACGCTATCGCGCGAAATAAGAAAAAGAGGAAATAAGAAAAAAATATCCAGGATGGAACG
This sequence comes from Rhipicephalus sanguineus, assembly GCF_013339695.2. Taxonomy (NCBI): domain Eukaryota; kingdom Metazoa; phylum Arthropoda; class Arachnida; order Ixodida; family Ixodidae; genus Rhipicephalus; species Rhipicephalus sanguineus. The sequence goes on along the minus strand of NC_051180.1, from coordinate 132,650,247 downwards.
GGGTTCGATCCTGAGCCCTCTGCGTGGGAGCCCAGTATTCTGCCTCGGAGCCTTGCCGGTGCTTGAAGCTGCTTTGCAAAAAGACCCTACACATGCTTCATGTCGGGAAGGAACCACATTAAGATATGTAATATAGCGTGGTAGAGACCGAGAAATATAATTCGGAAAGGCAGTGAGGTTCACCAGAACGCAACTATCTGGTTTGCTACCCTGCATTGGGGAAGGCGTAAGGGGAGTAAAGAAGAGAGGAATGGGATAGGGAGGGAGGGAGGGAGGGAGGGAGGGAGGGAGGGAGGGAAGCGCAGGCACGCACACACACACACACACACACACACACACACACACACACACACACACACACACACACACACACACACCACACACACACACACACACAAACGCGCGCGCGCGCGCGCGCGCGAGTGTCACAGTCGTTCAACGAGGCCAGTCGCTCGCAGAAACTTCAACAGCGCCTTCGTTGGTTTCTGGCGTGAAGCTCGATCTTTCCGACATTGCAAGATTGACTGCTCAGAAAACAGCTGGTCGTCGAGGCAAGCAAACACTGCTGAGAGGGACTGAGAGCGTGGTAGAAGAGTAAAGTAACAACCAGGCGTCACACACTGCGAATTCCGTAATGAGCCGGCACAAAATGCAAATTGCGCAACGAATGGGTTGGTAATTGATTCCAACCCATTACAAAGGGCTCTGCAATAATTCTTCATCGTCATCCGACACAGCATCAACAAAGTTCACAGAAGGCCTTCCAGGTGTTTAGAGAGTACCACGGTTCTCCGCAGATTGACGAAAAATGGCATAGTGGCAGCTCCCCTACGTCACGAAAAATATGATGGTTGTGCACCAGGGGCGTAGCCAAGGGGGGGGGGGTTCAAACCCCCCCCCGAAATTTTTCAGTTTTGCTTTCGTATATAGGCACGCACACATACAAACGCACGCACGAACATACATAACGTATGGTTGAACCCCCCCCCCCCATCCGAAAAAAATTTCTGGTTACGCCCCTGTTGTGCACTTCTGTTGGTTGCCAAAAAAGCCCACAAGGCCCCCATGATCTATTTCCTCAGGGTCTCAATAAAGTTCTTTCGCTCTCTCTCTCTCTTTCTCACGTGAGCGTATGCTTATAGCGTGGTGGGAGAGCGAAATAACGACCGGGCGTCACACAATGCGAATTACGTAACGAGTGGGTCGCTTAAAGCTTCCAACCCATTACAAAGGGCTCCACCATAATTCTTGGGGGTCCACCAAAGGGCTCCACCATAAAGGGCTCCACCATAATAGATGTGTAGCTGGTACCTCGCTTCTATGACGAATAATGGCGTAGTGGGTACCTTGCTGGCGTACTTGTATTAGTAGCCCCAAGAGGGTTTATATGACTGTGCTGCGGTTTCTATGTAGGCCTAGTGTTTTTTTTATGTGCAATAAGCACGCGAGCTTACCTCTATTATTTCGTGCATTTCATGCGCTTGCGCGCATATGTGCATATTTTTCAGTGATTGTCGTTTCTAATGTGTTTCCCAGCATCGTTTGCAGCTACGTCTTGTGTGCTACCCATATTCCAAACTCAACATAATCGGGGATACGCTGACTTGTTATGCGTTGTATTTTGCGGTGTCGTACGTGTCATTCCCCCGATCTCTAATGAAACACTCCCGCCATTGCTCATTCTTGCTTGTTTTATTGAGTCGATTAATTAATCAATCTTCTACCATTTGCAAACCAGAGAGAGGGATAGAGCGAGACAGACAATGAACATTTATGGACTACCCAGAAAATAGGTCCGGATTACGAAGCTTCAGGAAAGCGTCCTCAGCGCAGCAGGTATTTTACCTAAATCTGCTTGTTAGTCATGCTGTACAATGTCGGTGCCTTGATGGCGACATTAACGCATCCACTCGATAACATTGCTGTAGAGCCATGACATCACATAAACCCACAAACTGAAAATTTAGTCCAATGCATATCGAACCGTCCTTCATTCAAAATGCAGAAAAAAACAATTACTGTTGCCTCTCGAAGCGTGGCAGTAATGCAATAAGCATCATCATAAAACAGCGCGCACACACCATACACACACACACACACACACACACACACACACACACACACACACATATATATATATATATATGTGTGTGTGTGTGTATATATATATATATATATATGTGTGTGTGTGTGTATATATATATATATATATATATATATATATATATATATATATATATATATGTTGGGACCTAGAAAAGAAGAGAAAGAGGAAGCGGAGAAGCGACCCACTACGCACGTGTTTTTCTTCTTCTTCGGATTCTATGTCGCCATTAAAGCGATCGTAGTTCATTCTACTACGCATTGAGTATTTATTGCCGTGTGCCACAGGATTGGCTATGTCGTGCCATAACATATGGTGCCGAAAACCCGGGATCTGCGGCTAATCGGCGACACGGACGGCAGCATCGACAAGAACGATTTCTCCGAGGAATAATCGCCGGTGCTTGGTAAGCCTCGTCGGTGGCCGCGCCCAGCTACGTCAACGAGTGGACGCAAGCCCAAGGTCCTGTGAGTACACTGCAGCAATGGATCGTTTGAAGCAGAAGAGATCATCGGCACGAGCTCAGAATACCAAGATAATCAACGAGGCGACAGCTATTTTGGAAAGCGACAGCGTCGATAGAGCGACAATCATCGCATTGAAGGAGCGGCTGACATCCAGCAATGAAAAGCTGAAGAAGATATCGGACGAAATGGAAGACCACATTCCAACAGAGGAGCTCGCGTCTGAATACGCCGCAGCAGCAGACTACGAAGACCAAGCGGTAGCGACACTTGCACGTCTACAGTGCCGAATCGAGGACATCAATAACGCGCAGAGAGCCGTCGACGCTGGAAATCCAGCAAGTACCGTCCATGCTCCTACGAATGTCGGCAATGCACATATTGGACCCCGCCTACCTCGACTGGAGATCAAGCCTTTTAACGGAAACATACGGAGTGGACGGCTTTCTGGGAGCAGTTTGAAGGCACCGTGCATTCAAATGCGACACTAAGCGAGACGGACAAGTTCCATTACCTTCGGAATTACCTGAGAGGAGAAGCTGCTGCAGCAATCGCTGGATTTGCGACTACAAGCGCATGCTACGGAAATGCAGTTCAGCTACTAAAAGACAGATATGGGGATAAACGGCAAATAGAGCAACATCACCTACGAGCCTTGAGAGACATTCGATGCGTGAGACTGGCGTCTGACGTACAACAGCTGCGCACTCTATACGACCAAGTCCAGATGAACATGCGTGGTCTCGACGCTCTCGGGGTGCCGACAAGCAGCTTTTCTGCGATGCTCTATGACATTCTACTAAAAGCACTGCCGCAAGAGATCGTCATTTCTTTTCACCGCCAGCGCCGTATAAGTGAAGTCATGCTCCGAACATCGGTTGCTACAAACGAAGAAAACAGTGTCATCGTGTCAGGAGCTCGAGAGCTTGCTACAGTTTACCCGCATCGAAATCGAAAGCCGAGAGCGACCAGGGACACAAGAATCGTCAGAACGCACTCACAACCGCAAGCATATTCCATCGGCATCTGTGCTGCATACCGCGCATACGGGAAAGCCGAAATATGGTGAGTGCTTCTTCTGCAAATCCATGAGACATGAAACGGAGGTATGCGACAGTTCTCTAACGCTCGAAGAGAAGAAAGATAGACTAGGCAGAAGCATGAGGTGCTATAAATGCACTATACCGGGGCACCTAGCCAGAGATTGCCGAAGACGCATACAGTGCCTTTCTTGTAAAAAAAGGCACGCAACAACTATGTGCAACCCAAACGCCAATGAAAAGAGTACTAGGAAATTGAACACAACGACAGCATGCGTTAACGAAACGCAGTCAGATCAGAACGAAAGATCAACTGCCGTAACGAGCTGCCAACTTGACGAAGGTGTACATCTTCAAACTTTTCGTTCTTGGGTGGGAAGAGAAGATAAGGCATGCTACATAAGAGGAATCTTAGACAGCGGCAGCCAGCGTTCGTTTATAAAGGAAGAACTCGCTGCACGTTTGCAGCTGAAAGTAATCGGAGAAACGAAGCTGGCAATCAACACGTTTGCGTCTGAAGAACCTTCCCAACCACGACGAAGTAAAATAGTCGAAGTGCACGTGAGAAGTCAGTTTGGAGACAAAGAACAGGTCACCGAAGCTATCACGATACCAGTGATCTGTCAAGATGTCGCAGTGACGAATACTGACTGTTCCTTTGGCAAGAACCTTCGTGAACTGAAGATGGTATTAGCGGACGAGCTTACCATTCCTATGGCGCAAGCCGAGCCTGGAATAAGTCTGCTTATTGGATCAGACCAAATATGGAAGATCATTACCGGTGAAGTCATCAGAAGCCAAGAAATTGAAGGACTAGTGGCTATTAACACTATATTGGGTTGGACACTACAAGGACCTGTGAAGAAAAGGAGCTTTGTTCAAAGCACATCCAGAGTTATGGTATGTGTATTAAGAACAGATATACGGTCACAATCGGAGATTAATGATGATCTGCAGTCCTTTTGGACTTTGGATGTTATGGGCATCTCCCCAGAGGAAGAACAGCTAACTTCTTCAACCACGTTGTCCAGGTTCCTAGAGAATATTGTCAAGAAGGATCGACGGTACGAAGTTGCAGTGGCGTGCAAAGAACCTGACATAGAATTAATTGAAGACAACTACCTCGTCGCACGTAACCGCCTTCATAGCCTTGTACGACGACTATCAACCAAAAAAGGCCTGCTGGAACGGTACGACCATGCCATTCGACAGTACGCTGACTCGGGACACGCGGAAGTAGTCTCGAAAAGGAAACCCAATGAGGAGCGTACATATTACATGCCGCACCGAGAAGTTATCCGTGAGGACTCTCTCACTACGAAGCTGAGGGTGGTATATGATGCCTCGTCGCATGCAAGAGACCAAAAATCGCTGAATGATTGCCTACAAACCGGGCCGAACTTGAATCCTCAGCTGCTACAAGTCCTCATGCGATTTCGCTGGTACAAAGTACCAATGACTGCAGACATAGAAAAAGCGTTTCTGCAGGTTGGTGTTAGACCACAAGACAGAGATCTCTTCAGGTTCTTGTGGTTTGCTGAGAAGCCGACGTTACCATTCAGGGAAGACGACATACAGGTCTGGCGAATGACAAGAGTACCTTTCGGATCGACGTCAAGTTCCTTCATGCTTACAGCGACCATTCAACATCACCTCAAAACAGGTGTAGACAACGAGCAGCACGGAGTGGCCCAAACTACTTGCAAAGTCATTCTATGTAGATGATTTGCTGATTGGGGCGAATAACTTGCAAGCAGCTGTAGAGCTTTACGCCACCACAAAGGCAATAATGAATGACGCTGGAATGCCACTCAGAAAATGGACAACAAGTTGTCAAGAGCTGCAGGACATATTCGACTCAAACGAACCAGCTATACCTAACCGCAGCGGACAAACGTCAACCACAACAAAAGTCCTCGGAATGACATGGAACATGGAGACCGACAGCCTTACTTACAGCTCTCAAAATATCTTGTCATTCCTGGAGAAGGCTCAAGATACAAAGCGCTTTCTTCTAGACCGAATCAAAGGGACCGACTTCCAGTCGTTCATCACGACACAGCGGATTAAATGGAAATTCATCGTAGATGCGGCGCCGTGGTGGGGCGGTTGGTGGGAAAGACTGATTAGATCAGTGAAGACGTCTCTACGAAAAGTCCTCGGACGAAACAGCCTTTTTGCTGAAGAACTCGGTACGCTACTTACCGAGGTCGAAGCTGTGGTTAATTCCCGACCGCTTACTTACGCCTGCCTCGAAGCTGGTGAGCCATCCGCGATTACGCCAGCACATTTTCTTATAGGCCAACAATTTACCACTTTGCCGGATGGTGATTCAACAGAAGATTCAGTGAACCACAGCGGTGCGAAGGAATATTCACGGCGATTACAACACCGCCAAAGTTTGTTGGATCATTTTTGGAGACGTTGGAAGCACGAGTATATTCTCACTCTACCATCTGCACATCGTTCTCTTGAATCTTCTTCCCGCAACCTAGCAGTTGGAGACATCGTTATTGTGGACACACCCAACAAAGCGAAGTTTATGTGGCCTCTGGCAAAAGTTGGAGAAGTTTACCTCGGCAATGACGGAATTGTTCGCGCTTGCTTGTTACGCCTGGGTAGCGGAAAAGTTTTGAAAAGACCCGCGCAGAAGATATACTACATGGAGATCGGCGCTACCAAAACTGAGGCCCCGGAAGATGTTGGGACCTAGAAAAGAAGAGAAAGAGGAAGCGGAGAAGCGACCCACTACGCACGTGTTTTTCTTCTTCTTCGGATTCTATGTCGCCATTAAAGCGATCGTAGTTCATTCTACTACGCATTGAGTATTATTGCCGTGTGCCACAGGATTGGCTATGTCGTGCCATAACAATATATATATATATATATATATATATATATATATATATATATATATATATATATATAAGGTCTGTTGGTATTGAATCAAAATTAATAGACTGGATTACTGCCTATCTGTACAATCGTACACAGTATGTCACTGTTAATAATACTAACTCTGATTTACTTGAGGTGTACTCGGGGGTACCTCAAGGGTTAGTATTAGGACCGCTATTGTTTCTTATTTATATCAATGACGTTGTTAGTTGCGTTGAAGAAGGCGTGAAAGTGCGTTTATTTGCCGATGATTTGGTTGTGTACACGTGTGTGCGCGGTACTGACGATCAGAAGCTTCTAGATGCTTCTCTAGATAAAATTGCTCAATGGTGCGTAACCTGGGGTATGGAAATAAACGTCAGCAAAACAAAGTGCATGACTATTAGCCATAAGAAATCACCTGCTACATTCAATTATAAAATGGCGGGCTCTGATATAACACGAACAGACTCTATAAAATATTTGGGTGCCACTATCACAAGTAACCTAAAATGGAACGTTCATATTGAAAACACATGCACAAAAGCATTTAAAACACTCGTGTTTCTGCGAAGGCAATTGGCTGCGGCTCCTGCATCCGTTAAGTTAGCCGCCTATAAAACTCTAGTGCGCCCCATCCTTGAATATGGCAGTATAGTTTGGAACCCCCACCAGGTATACCTCACAGATAGATTGGAAAGAATCCAAAACAAGGCACTACGCTTTATTTTTTCAAAGTATTCCCGTGTTGATAGTGTCACTGCTCTTCGAAATGCCGCAGGAATTCCTACACTAGCCTGCCGGCGGCGGGTGGCAGCGGTGAAATTACTTTTCTTGCTCTATAATGATCGCCTGAACCTAGATAAACACGAGCACTTGAAACCACCACATTGTCACTCCCGTAGAATGTACCATGATAAGCACATCAGGCAATACGCCACACGCTGCGACACATTCAAATTTTCATTCTTTCCGGCTTCCATTGAAATATGGAACGCGTTGCCCCAGAAAATTATTGGCATGAATAGCGTAGAGAGCTTTGTGGAAAGGGTAGAAGAATGTTTTTGTACACTATAGCATAGCGGTGTTTTTTGTACATTTTTTTTCTTCTCCTGATTGCGAGGTTTATGCCTTGTTTGTTGTTTTGGTTGTCGTTATTAATGTCTTCTTTGATTTATTGTGCATTGGACTTCCATGTGTACCTTTCGACTCACTCCCTGTAATGACCTGGGAAAGGCTGACAGTATTTGAAAAATAAAAATAAATAAATAAAATATGCAATGCGCAACTTCATGCAATATTCGCGTTAGACCAAACAAAAGTGACAATTTCATGATAATACAACCTTTTCTTGTGTGTACTGCACACTTTATAATCTATAACGTAATGAAACGGATAAGCACAGAGAATTATATACGACATGTTCTCCGCATCTTCTGTCGAAGTGGCAAATTGTGATTCTGGAGAACTTGCAGAAAAGTTGGCACAGGCTAAATATGTGGTACATATCGAATGTCCAAATCAAACAAAATCAAGCACTTCAAACAACCGCTGAATAAAATGCACCATGTCATTAACAGACAGACGTGCTTTCGAGGTACTTATGATTGAAAACTTTATCTAGAAATTATAATTTTTTTATTGTTACGCGCAAGAAACATACGTTGACTAAAAATACCCTGCCGATAAGCATAGAAGGGTTATACGAGCACGTTCGCAAGAATAGAATTTTTATTATGTGCGCATGCACGTGCAACATTAAGGAACGAACGAATAGGCAGCAATACAGGGAAGTTAGTCACTTCTTAGACCGAATGGCTACCATGTCCTGGCGAAAGGGTTTAAGATGAAGACAATGAAATACATACGCGTATAACAATGAAATGAGGGCGACTTTGGCCGTAATGGTATGCTATATCTACAATTATGTATTTTTGTGTTTGTTTTCCTATATCAACTTTTATTAGAACACACCTATTGCATCTTACACGCTTATGTGTTTCGTCGTTTACTTGCGCTCCGTCAATAGCATTGTTCTGCGACTGCAGTATGCAAAAATAAGTAAATCTATCTATCTATCTATCTATCTATCTATCTATCTATCTATCTATCTATCTATCTATCTATCTATCTATCTATCTATCTATCTATCTATCTATCTATCTATCTATCTATCTATCTATCTATCTATCTGTCTGTCTGTCTGTCTGTCTGTCTGTCTGTCTGTCTGTCTGTCTGTCTGTCTGTCTGTCTGTCTGTCTGTCTGTCTGTCTGTCTGTCTATCTATCTATCTATCTATCTATCTATCTATCTATCTATCTATCTATCTATCTATCTATCTATCTATCTATCTACGGAAACTCTGTGACGCAAGTGCCTTGCATTGGACGCTCGAACCACAGCTAAATGTTATTATGCACCCACGCTGTGTCAATGTTTTACCTGTCGCCACCAATCCTGTAAACTGTTCGCATCCCTTCGCTGAAATCCCCCTACTCGAGCTTTTTTTGCAGGCGTTCGCAGTCACCGGTACCGCTCTGAACATCACACCGCGCTTCCAGCAACCTGGGCGAGCGCCTCCGTAGAAAACAGCTGAACTTCTAGAACAAGAATCCTGGCTGGCTGGCGTGGTCCCCGACGAGTGGAAAACAAGCCGCCTGGTCTCTCTTTGGAGGAATGGTCCATCTGCGTCTGCCTCACGCGATAGGTGCGTGTCTGAGAACGGCCACCACGTAAATACCACATTACATGGCAGCGCTTGTCCATCGTGTGGTGCACGGCCGTCATTGCCACATGTCATGTGGGAATGTGCAGCAAGACCACAGGAGGCGAATTCACCTAAGTTACGTATTTACTCGAGGGAGCCGTTGGAGATCCTCCTTGCTTGGCCGGGGCTGGAGGTCCTGAGAGGCCTCTTGGACCAGGTGGAGCGTGTAGCCAGGATCACTGGAGTCCTGGGATAGGGACCCACCTACTCACTCTTTCTCATTCTACCCTTTCCCCTGAATAATCATTAAAGATTTTCCACCACCACCTCACGCGACATTGACACACACACTCCGACACTCAGACAAAGTGTATCTCTGACGAGACCTTGAAATTTTCTAAATACACTGCTCATGGATACACAGCAATCACTCGTATTACAAGTTACAGTAACTCGTCTGTTTTCTATCAATGTCCAAATTATTTGCTCTGCCAAAACTTACATGTCTATTAAAAGAATCATTGGTAATATCCTCTCATGGACAGATCACATGATATTGTCACGTGGTCGTGACGTCGACGAAGACAGCAGTCAGCACGTCCGAGATGAAACTGTTTATTTGGCCGAACTTGTGGACGGGAAACTGAAAATCAAACTACAGCAATACACTGATAGCGGCGAACACAGCGTCGACCGTCGATCAACTGCTCATGGCTGGGATGCGCCGTCTTTTATACATCACGCATCGAACTTTCCAGTCTTATCACTGGTTGTCGCGCAAGCACTGGAATAATCTAGACTATTCGCGTCCTGCGTGCAATCTTAACAAAACGATCTACTACACTCGCGAAGCTTCTCGAACACTGCGGCGCGGTCAGCATCGAGCGTTGATAACCGCCCTTGCTGGTCAAACCCGAATACATCAAAATAAAAGAAGCGGACGTGGCAATACAATAAGAAAAAGAAAGCGCTAGACAAACTTTTCCTAGCTGTTCAAATTTCTCGGTAAAATAACTCGGAGAATGGCAGTGCATGCGATGTAGAGATTGTATACCGATGCTCTTACGTCTAGGCTTCTTGAGATCACCTGCCTATGTTCCCCAGCACTTCAAAGACAGCTTTGCCTTCAATACAGGCTACTGAAATCTAGGCTTTTAGCTAGTTTTTTTTTAAAGATATGCTTCTAATGGCGGAACTGTTGCAATCAGTCGAGGCCAACAAAGCGAAGAACACATTGCAGTGGAGGAAATCATAGGGAAAGTTGAGCTCTTTGCGTCCCGTGAAAGTTGCAGCTACCTTAGAACATCGTGTTCTCAAAGGCTGCAATCCCCTTCCGCAAATACACCTCAGATTTTCCTTTTGCACCTGGTTCTACTGGCAGTGCATTTCTATCATGGTCATTTCTATCATGAAAGAAATTGAGAGAATCTAGACTGATGCTCCGATAACGAGAATTACTGAAAAACGATGTCGATCACGGTTGACAAGTTATATAAAACTCTGACTATGCAGTCATTTTGTGTCTCAGGGAATGTCACCTGGTTAAAGACAATATCATTGAGTATAAGATTGAAAGACGATGACTAAGGTGAAGAGCATATTGAAAACTTGATTTTTTGGCCCACACGCCATGCCCTTCATCATAGGTGTGTCTTGGTTGTGGACAAGACTCTCCGGTGTGTGGACCGAAAGGTCTTTAATACTTTCTTCAACTTCGCCACAGTCTTTTTTTACCTTTGTAGCACAAGTTTTCACATGCTCTATCGGCATGACGGCTGCCATGTGGCGACCACTACCAGAGGTGCTGCCGTCCTCTGGCCCTTTCTAGCGAGCTATCGACGTCCGTGCCACCTCGGTTCTAGCTGGGCGTCCTTCGCCTGTCAGCCGCAGGCGCCTTCTCGTCGTGACTGACGGCAGCCCTGCTCCTCGTCTCTGCAAAGCTCAAGAGAAGAAGTCGGAGTCCAAGAAAGCGGAGACGACTTGAGAGAGAGAGAGAGAGAGCGAAGTCGATACATAGCAAAGGGACGGCGGCCAGCCCAGCTATAGTCTGCAGCGGCCGCCGTCGCAGACGCCGTGGTTACGACAGGCTATTCGCCAAAGCTGGATAAATGCTCGCATTGAGAAACGGGGAAGGGTTGTGGAGATCGATGAGCAGACCGATTTCAAGAAGAGAGCGGAACGTGCAACGGAGGCACACGTACACTGCCTGTTGCAAAATTTGTCTAACTCCACTTCTTTTCTTTTTTTCTGCCATTCAGTCGAGCAACTGTCCAGTGCGATAGCGGTAATGGGTGCGCGCAAGTATGTGTCTGCAAAACGGATAAATAATGTCGGAACGAAAAGACGACGGCTTAAGCTACATCAAAATGCATTACACTAAAAAATAATACACTGAAAGACATTATGCTGTGCTTGTGGGCAATTGAGATCCACACAATATGAGTGCAGTAAAGTGAGCATTAAAGCGCATTACTGCTTTTAATTTATAATACTAGAAGAGGAGCTTTCTTATTGCATAAACACTGTTTTTTATTATTTGCACTCTCGCAGTTTTGGTTGCGTGACCCTGATGATACTCGTCTTACATCTGTCTTGACACTTTTCTCAATGTCGCGGCGTCGGTTTCACCAGTGTGGTAACGTAGCTGCGTGTGCAGTAACCAAGTCTGTCTACTTTTCCACACTATGTGCATGACTCTACTGAAGTGTACACATTACAGCAACAACTGTTCAAGCGGCATGAAGGATCCGCTCCTTATTTGTACATCAAAAGCAACATATATCTCTATAGCCAATAATATCTCGATTGAAATATTTGTGCTACGAAGCGGTGAATGTCTTCCTCTCTACTTCAGTAGAGAAAGCCGAAGAAATGATATCGAAGGTATGCCGAGGATTGCACATAGAACACGATGTATAAATTGCATAGACATCAGTGAAAGGAGCGATACATCTGTTGTAACTTTGCCTTTTCCCGCTCTCCCTCTTCTTCCTCGCTCCGGGTGGTCGCAACACCAAAGCAGTGCCGCAGATAACGAAAGTGACATTGGCAGATTGATGATACTGAGGGGCGGCGACTCGCGGGAGAGGAGAGGGAGAGGGGGCTCCCCTTTTGGGGCGCGACTCGTGAGAGTGGGGATGTACGAACCAGTTGTAAAGAGAGGACCAAACCGACAGGCTGGGTTTTTCGCTTTAACGGTGCCCAGCCCTTTTGTATACCTCGGCGAAGCAGTTTTTAGAGTGCGTTTTGCCTTTGTTACTGTTTATATTAAAGACAGTTTACATTCAACGAAGACGTACAACGACTGTTTTTATGCGACAACATCATCATAACGCAATTAATGTGCGAGCACTCGATCATATATGTGAACATGCCAGATTAAAGGAAAACTATTGCATAGGATTTTAGGGTCTAGAACTACGATATGATTCTGAGACGCGCTGAAGAGGGGGCTTCCGGATTAATTTTTAGGAATAGTGCAGGTAACTATTTTGACCATTTGAAGATGCTTAACGCGCACATAACTACGGGCGCTTTTGCTGGAAATGGAAATTCGACCGTCATGAACGGGATCGAACCCGCGTCCTCGTGCTCAGTCGCACAAAGCCATAACCTAGAAGCTTTCGCGGTGGCTCATCAATATATTCCAACAAGCTTCACTGTGCTCCCCATTCAGATAACCGGAGCTGCTAATAATGCATAAGCGCTGCTACAGCCTAGCAAGCCGCTGAAGTGCGAAAGCTTCCAGCCAAAATCGAAAGAGAAAAAATGAAAGCCGTGGTTTCATAGCAAATTGTATAAATGAAACAAAGCCTTGCGCCTCCTACATGGGCGAACGCTTACGCAATTCCTTGCGGTCACGTAGACGTGCAGTAACGCATATGCGCTGATTCAGTAAACATTCAACGATGGGTATGTAATTGTGTTCAGTGCCAGGTGGTACAGACGCTATGAGATTACACTTCACGTCGCACTGTGCTTCGGTTCATTGTCGTAAGCTAATTAGCAGTGACGTTAAATTGAGACATAGTAACAAGATTTAAAACATTGGAACTGGGAACAGCGTTATCACTAAGGCGAACAGCAGTGGTCAACAGTGTGTGTGAACATATCAGTATTTAAAACACTATACGACCAGCATAGAGCAAGCGAATTGATCCGCTGTACAAAGGGGCTGCTTTTCCATTATTAATGACACGACTGCTCTATACTGAGAATTGCCTCCCGCGAATGTGATGGTTGAATACACACCCCTGCTGACGTTATCTCTTCTTCATTCGTCGCGTTAAGTATCAGCAACAAGAAGGCTGGTGGCCGTCGTGTAGGGGAAAATTGATACATGCTGGCACACGCCGAGAGCAAGAAAGAAAGCTGGTAGTTTGCATGTCGCGCGGGGGCACAGACCGTGCAGTCACGGCTTCACTCGCAGCAAGCACTCAGTCTCGACGGCTGCAGCAACGAAGATACACAATCCCCTGGCAGGCGCGAAACGGCGAAGGCGTCGAGGATGGGTCTTCGCAAAACGACTGAGCAGCCGGTTATTAATTGTCACGGGTCTTGTTTACTACTTCTGATTTTCCTCTTCTCTCCTTCTCCATACTTCTCGCGACCTCCCGCTGACTGCGATTTTGTTTCGCGAATTGCGTGCAGCGTAGTCAAAGGCATACGAACATCGTTTTCAAAATAAACTGCAGAATGTAGAGAGGGGCGAAGCAGGAGCAACCGCATCCGCTTTCAGCGACAACTCGGTGCACGTCGCAGAGTGTGCTCGGCGCATCGAACCTAAGCTATTGAGTACCGCCTATTTCTTCGGAGCTCGCAATGCAGAACCCGGTTTCCGTGTTTCCCACAAAGAGAGGTGGTGGTGTTCTCAGGCACTGGAGGAAACGTGGCATGCTGTACTACAGAGGCGTGAAAAGTCAACAGGACTTTTTTGCTGCTTTTTAACTGAACAAAAATTCGAACGGTAAAGCTGAATACAGGAAAACTACTAGGCGAAACAAGCGAAAGAAAGAAAGAAAGAAAGAAAGAAAGAAAGAAAGAAAGAAAGAAAGAAAGAAAGAAAGAAAGAAAGAAAGAAAGAAAGAAAGAAAGGAAGAAAGAAAGAAAGAAAGAAAGAAAGAAAGAAAGGAAGGAAGAAACAGCTACCTCCAGGATCGCATACGAACTTTTTTCATTGGACAGGACTTCAGATATAGTTGAGGAAATAGCGCAAGCCTGCCATAGAACTCGTTACGTGCTGCTCGTGTCCTTGTTTTAGGGGCGAAGCTCCTTAAGGCGGCACCCGTTCGTCCCTCGTAGTCGTCGTCGTCGTAGTAGTAGTAGTAGTTGACCTCCAAGGTGGTGCCGGTGGGAGATTTTTCCTGTGCGTTGTTGAAAAATAAAAAATTCGCAGCGTGCGCGTTAACTAAAAGCCGAATTCTTCTGTCTCTCATTACCCATTAGCAGCCATTGGCATGTTCCAGTAGGAAACGTTAGTAGAAGTAGAAGTGTAAGTGTTAGCTAAAAGCCGACTTCTTCTGTCTCTCATTCCCATTAGCAGCCATTGTTTACCTCCAAGGTAGTGCCTGGTGAGATTTCTCCTGTGCGTGATTAAACAATAAACATTTTGTTCAAAACGCCGTTGATTGATGAAATAAACCAACGAAAGACGCAAGATGTTTTGTAAAAGCAAAACGAAGGGTAGCGATGCGGGCTTGTTGGTCTGTCATGGTTCTTGGATGTGAGCGCGAAAAGACAAGGACGAAGGGAAGAAGCGCCAGTGTGTGTGTCTTCTTCCCTTCGTCCTTGTCTTTTCGCGCTCACATCCAAGAACCATGGCAAAACGAAAGAACGCCAGATGTTTCTAAAGCAAAACGAAAAGACGCCAGCTGCTTAACGAAAGACGCCAGATTTTTCTAAAGCAATGGTTTTCTAAACAATGAAAATTCACAGCGTACATGTAAAATTAAAGTGAGCTGCAAGTCGTCATAACTCATCGAACCTTTAGTATAAACGTGCCCGATCTCACGTCGGTGATGATGTACTGGGCAGAATTCACGGAAGATTCACGGTTTACCGATGAACCTCCGCAGCTTCGCCCACTCATCATCATTCACTCCGCGGATATGCTGTGATTTTTTTTTATTGCGATAGCAATTATATGAACGCTCTCGACGGGTTTTTCGGCGTCGCCATCGGCATCGGCACCATGTCCCGCATAAAGTCCATATCTATAACATCCCCCCGTGCATCGTATGTTCTAGCCGCGGGTGAAAGAGTGCGAGCGGGGGCGACGTACGCGGCCGAAGCAGATATTAAACGAGTCGGCCTATCTCCGTCGCTCGGAGGGCGCATGCGATAACATCCCCCCAAGTGCGACACCTGCTCTCGAATGCTGCTGATGCAGAGAGGAAACACGCCACCCGACTTGCAGGAGCATGAAAAGACGCGAGGAAAGGGGGGGGGGGGATTTATCGTTAGAGCAGCGACTGTGAACTTTGATGCAGGGGTGCGGTCGCTTTCGCTGCCGCGCGAAAGCGACCGCACCCGGCAGGCATCAGCGGACGGCTCGTAGACCCTTCTAAATGCTGCTCTCTTAATGTGAATAGACTGTGCGAATTCCGCATCTCGTCCTGGAGCGGCCATATCCCCATACACATGAGTTTAATAGAATTGCGCGAGACTAAATCGAAAAGAGTTAGCTGCCAGCCTTACTTCGTCCCCAACGCCTGCCTAACAGTATCATAGTCACGAGAACAGGTTAAAGGCAAGTTCAAACTTTCTAATTTAGTAACTGAACTTGAAGGACCAAAAACGCGCGGCGTCTCAAAGAAACACCACGACGTCAAGCACATCGCCTTATTAATGTTGAAACAGTCAGGCATATATTTTTTTTACTTTATTCGGGCCGCAGTGCCTTGGGCATGTATGTCCCCAAATGCAACCGCACGGAGATACACCGACCGATCCAATGGCACGCAGCAGATAGCCAGCGATCAGCAGCAGCAGCAACCAAACCGATATCGAAAGCGAGGGAGGGATGTGGGGCGAGGACATTAATGAACGCTTAGCTTCAAAAGAGATTCTTATGGCCTGTCTAGATAAAGCAGTCCTGAATATGTAATGCAGACAATATTACACCGAATTACAGAGTACTTGGTGCATCGTTATTTAGTATCATAGTTACTTATTACTGAACGCTTTTCGGAGGCATTCACAACAAAGACGTGTCAAAAGCAGTTCAGTATGAAAACTCAGTAGATATTCTGTATCTATCTTGCCGAGTTACACAGAAAATAATGTTCCCTCCAGGATGTTAGACTCTCTACCATGCACATGTGTTGCAGATTAGGTTGCAGGACGGAAATCAGCACAGTTGGTATAAAACACAACTGTATTTAATACCATTAGTCGCGCATTGCGTGTGCGGATGAAAATTCATTCATCTTTTGTCCTCAAATACTTGGCTCAAGTTATGGCTCATTTACTCATTGCTGCACGGTATTGTTCCTGAAAGAGCAGCGCTCTCTGACGACCGCTGACGGTGGCAAGGCGGCGACGGCAGCATGTGAGGATAACGATGACTAAGGAGTGACAGCTCCACTGAAAAAAAATATTGTCTGCGTGGTAGGCTCTTCCCGTCACCCCCCCCCCCGTATCCCCCTACTCTCCCTCCCTCTCAACACTTCCCTGATGGCGACACGTTCTATATGTTGCCTGTCATCGCTCATCGTTTGCGTGTGGTGAACATAGGCGTACAGCGTGCGTCTGGAAGCAATAAATGCCCCATCACTTTACTGTAGAAGAGCACAGCGCTTGAGGCTATGTGAATAGATAACAATAAAAGAAAAGTCGTTATCGACACAACAGTCGTTGCCTGTTGCCAAACGCGAAATCTTGCAGCCGTCGCTCTTCGCCCGCTTCATTCTGGTGTCACTCCGATGCCATACGGCTTATCAGTGATTGTCTCTACGATGCACCGACACAAGGTCTGTAGTATAATGCATACGCATAAGTGCGTATTGCCACGTTGATGGCGTTGCTTCGGTTCCTGGTTTACTACACTACACGAAAAATGCCATTGCACGCGGAGATGTTACAGGCAACGAGGCTGTAACAAGGATGCTTCAACTTACTATCTGTCGGCGTTTTATTGTCTGTTGCATGACGTTTGTGAGCGACAATTAAAAACTGTTTTATTGAAGCCCAGTATGAAATAAGCCGTGAGTAACCCTTTGACTGGTTTCATGGAGCATATCTTAAAGTTTGAAGTTTATTTCATCACAGTGTTATATTGTTTACATTTTACAGCTATGCATGAAAGAAAGATATAATGTGTGGTGTGGAATGCGGAAAAAAGCGGCGATATAAATGCAGCTTGACTAGCCACACATCCCTGCAATACAAGACGGAAAGTGTGACAGCGTTCGCAAAGTCATCTAAAATAGTTGAATTGGCGCAATAAAAAATGTTGTTGCATACAAAAGGAAAAGTAAAAGCAGACAGCGTTGCACTCCTCAAAGAAAATACGAGGAAACAAAATACAAAAAATCCTCTAAACTGTCGAATTGTATGCCACATTTTTCCCTTTCATTTTTCCCTTTGCATCATGTTGCTAAAAAAACTGTGGACATGTCCTGTCGCAAAAGAAGGCGCAATTGCCCCAATGAAAATTGAATTTATTGAATGTTTGCGGGAGTGAATATTGGAATGATTGGAGCATTTGGATATCATAGTTTGTTCGGCATAGAGGAACCTTTCAATAGTACCTTTGTCTAATAGGACGATACGAGATGCTGCGCTCTACGCAAGGCTATTGAGCTAAGATTGTTATTTGCTTTGTGAAGTTCAGTCTTTAAAGGCACCAATAAGCAATATTGATAGAGGTTATCAAATCTTATCACTCTGAGCTTATTGAATAAGGACAAGGCATGTGCATTATAGTAGCTATTTGCAATATAACGCAATGCATTTTTTTAAGTGCGAGTAATTTTTACATAGATTGGAAGGTGTAAGCACTCCCCACCAAAAGACCATAGCATAGCTGTGAACAAAAAAGCGTGTTATAGGTTGATAACATCTCAGTAGTCGATAAAAAATGACTGACATCTCCTAAGCATGCCCTGTACCTTGACTTGTTACTTACCATTTAGCTGTGTGAATCCCATAACATGTTCTCATAAAAGGCAATTCCCAATGATTTAGCTGGCGAACAAAGATCAATCATAGAATCATGCAGGTGTAGCTCTGAAGTACCTTTGTAAGTTGTTCTTCTTGAACTAAACAACAGGCCTTTCGTTTTTAGACATATGTTTTGTAGAGAGTTAGCAGCCGACAATGCATTCAATTCATTTAGTGTCGTGTTTGCTACTGAAATAAAGTCATTCACGCCCACACCAGTGAAACACAAGGAAGTGTCATCCGCATATATGACATATTGGATTGGATGACTTATGAAACAAGCATCACTCAGCGACAAGTTGTCGCCGTTTGATGTCCAAGAATTATGTTTAAGCACGCCGCTATCGTATATGCAACAATCTTGTCGACCGAATGCAGAGCTCTTTTAAATGAGAAGCATTTCTTAGCGAACCCTTCGCACATTCATAGTTTCCATCCATCCATCCATCTATCTATCTATCTATCTATCTATCTATCTATCTATCTATCTATCTATCTATCTATCTATCTATCTATCTATCTATCTATCTATCTATCTATCTATCTATCTATCTATCTATCTATCTATCTATCTATCTATCTATCTATCTATCTATCTATCTATCTATCTATCTATCTATCTATCTATCTATCTATCCGCCTAGGCCTGTGTGCTCTTATGCTCACCACCTTAACATAGTATATACTAAAATCGGCATGGGAGCGTAAGAGGGTTTGACGAACATGACTGTCTGGTCGGGACATGAATAACCTGAAAATCCTTCGCGATGTCCTTAAACCCTTTCCTCCAGACACGTGCGGCATATACCCGCATAACACGAGCCGTCGTATACGGGTATGCGCCACAGGTGATTCGAAGCTTATATCTGCCCTGGAATACCGAGAACAGACATTGGTAGTTTAAATGCGAGAGCGTTAAGAAAAAATTAAAGCAGCTTCGCACTAGTGGTGCCAAGCCCGAGAAAATGCGGACCTGGGCAGGCGTCTTTGTTTCTCTTCGATTCTTTTTCTTGCCTCCTATCGTTGTTCCTCCTATCGTGGTTCCGCCTATCGTTGTTCCAAGGAAGAAGGCTTCTCCTTGGCACGCGCGCGCGCTCTCAAAATATGCTAGAGATGTCTATGCTATACGTGGTTTGCCTGCGTTACGCCAAGCGATGACAGCATACGACAGCATACGCCAGTATACGACAGCCCGGGCCCCTAAACTGCTCCGTAGTTAAAACCGACACCGGCAGCGTTGATCCGACGAATGCAAAGAATAAAAAATGATATAACACAGAAAACTCAAACAACAACGAACTACGGCGGCGTGGTAGAAAAGGCTGGACGCTTGCGGGGTGGCTGGCAGGCTTGCTGTGGCTCCTGTGATGTAGTTACGCTTTGTTCACTTTGAACAGGAGTTGTTTTTCAAAGTTGTGGTCATTGATTCTTCCAGGTTTCCTCGGCAAGAGGTGAGATGTTACACTGAATACTTTCTCAATGCATGCGCTGAAGGGCAGGGTGCTATTATAACGTGGGAACATTGCGCAGTGCTTTGATTATAAGGTCCATGTCCTCTGTGAAGCGTTGCGCTTGGCTGTTGCTGGCGCTCGGATATGGAGTTGCAGGAAAGGCCAAGGAAAAGGCGAAAAAATAGGCTCTATAGTCTCCCCCCCCCCCATCTCCCTCACCTCCCCCCCCCCTGCCCCCGTCTGACAGGCCAGTGGGTGCCTATCGTGCGGTCTCATAATATTCGGGACCAGAATTGCCGTAGTGGTTACAACTTCATTTTTGAAAACAAAAAGAAATTGATTACTGGTAATCAGTTACGTGAAACTTTAATTGAATCACCAAGAAAGTTACAGTTACGAAAAAAACACTTGATTATAATACAAAATTACAAAAAAATGTTATTGTTTACAAGTAATCGATAGGTTGTAACGCGTTTCGTACAACTCTGTTGCTCAGTTACTTTTCTGGGGCTGTAATTGACCAGTCTAATCAATTACACTTTAAAGGAAGTATTTTTAATTGCAAACGGCTACTTATTTTTTGTAACACGTACAAGTCTGCATGGAAAGCTCTCTATGGGTGGAAGAAGCCGATCTTCAAGACAATACATATCGCTTACGGCATGAGCAGGAAGCCATTGCATAACCGGACGCACGCCATAGACCTCGTTTAGACAGCTGAACTTGTTCTTCCCTGTTCCATGAGCAAAATGCATGAGCATACTTTTGTCTGCGAATTACATTTTTTCTTTACTCGTACAAGTCACTGTGGATGCAAAATCAACAGGCCACGATGAGTCTGCTGAAATAAAATTTTGCTGTCTCAACCAGTATCGTTTCGTTTTTTCTTGCTTGCCTGCTGAGCCGCAGATAATACGACGTTTGAAGTCTTCATTGCCAAGTACCCGCTCGAAAAGGGACTAGCCAAGCTATACTTGAACCCGAGTCTCAGCGCCCCCAGTCAGATAGAGGAAATGAAAAAGGACTTTCTGCTTAAGATTAGTGTGTATACTCGACGCTGTCAACAGGCCGCTGCGCTGAGCTTGCAAACGGGCGCGTACCAGCCAGCCAGGACGTGCAGCTCTAAATAGAAGGGAGTGAAAGAAATGTTAATGATGGAAGCATAAAAACGTGCTTTTTTGTGCACTTTTCCGAGACAAACAAGCAACGACAAACATGTGAATACTTGCGCCCAGAGTACTGTTTTCTTTCTTTCCTTCGTTGTATTGTATGTTGCTCCAAGGTTTGATATTCCTGGAATATTAGAAATACCTCGACCTTCCTCTGCACCGGCTAAGAGCCAACAACCGTGAAAGTCGACTGCCACTGCATGCGTGACGCACCGGATACTGAGGCATATATAGTTAGGTATGTCGCCTTGCTTGGCTAGCGGTACTATTTCTGGAGGGTCAAACCGGTGAATGAGTCGTTATGAAAAAAAAATTATAAATATAACATGAAATGTCACAGAACACAGTGGAACTTAGCAGGCCAAGCAAAAATACCTGCTGATAGATTGGACTACATGTTTCAAATAATTTTGAAACGTTAGCCTAGCACAGGTTCTTTTCAAGCAACACCTTCAGTAAAACCACTATTACCATGATAACCGCAACCCAACAAGCAATGTTTGCTAAAAAGATGTAGTAAACTGGTGACCTCCCCTTCGCGAATTGCGAAGAGGCAGTTCACTTGTCATCGCTGCATGGCTTGCCTCAGTCGTTTCTTTTCACGAATAGAAAGAGTAAGATGTTCAGCAAGTTTGAGAAAAAAATAAAGCCTGTCTCAGGGTGGTGACCGTTATCCTTCAGAAAACATACAACAGAAAGAGAGAAAGAAAAAAAAACATGGCTGATCCTTCCGTCATACGAATCGGTATAATAAGAAAGTGAAACGTGCCTTGACAGAAGTAGTGCTTATTGTGTAGTGACATATGAGAAGTTGTACAATGATATTGGTGCTTGGACGCTGACGCCTATTGGCGTTTCTCCATCGCGACGACTAACGCCCATTATCATGATTTAACCATTGTGGTAGCCGAAGATTTTAACATACACATGGACGCAGCGTATCGTGAATTCCGCGCAAAGATGGCATCAACAAGCACATAGTAAACACTGGCACTTCATATTGCCGCACATGCTCCTTTCTTTTTATGCTTTATGTTACCGGCCCAACGCACGTGTAGATGCTCCCTTGCGTAAACCGCGCCAGAATCTCTGGGAACATTGCAGTTTATTTTCCGATCATCTGTTAAGCTTAAACGACCAAACGTGAACAGCTGAGTATATTGTCGAACTAACGCGGCCACCAGCGATAAGGCTCGAATGTTCGATGCCGCATATATAAATGCCGATGCGCCTTTATCGTTTATCGACGACCGACGCTCTGTTCGCCGCTGTCAGTGTAGCCCTTGTAGTTTGACTTCTCATTTAACGGGCACGAGATCGCCCAAATAAAAAGTTTAATCTTGAACAAGCCGACTGCCGCTTTGCCATGACCTCCGAGATTGCACGCTGGCGCGCATTCTCCGGGGCCATGCTTTAGCTGCGTCGTCACCGAATCATTCTCTATAAGCGCTAGTAAGTGTCATGCCACATTACTTGACTTCCCCGCTCACAGACAGCGGCGCCAACACGCCCCGCTTAGTACCGCCAACAGAGAGCTCCGTGCGAGCGAGAATGTGTAAGACATGTACGTCGCGTTTCTGGAGTGGCGTGCATCTGCCTCGGTAGCTTTGTCTGTAGAGCGCCTTGCACTTATCGTCGCGGCCAAGAAGTTTTAGCTTAATTGCAGGGAGGAAACTTCTTACAGTTATTTTTCACATACGTTAGCGTCCATGTTATCAACGTCATATCCGTGACGGAAATGCGGCACTAAAGTCTTTACGGACCCCGGCATAAAACACGTTCGTGTTAAAAAGACAGGTTATTCTGCACATAAGAAAGTAAGGGTCCTCCTTCTATGTTGTTTTGATTATCGTCACTGCCAGCCTTATTGTGTACAATTAAGTGAAGCTGAGACTGACATAGAAATGACAAGAGAAAAGAGTAGAATAAGTGGCTTAAATTCTAGAGTGCACAGTACATATGAGCGGGAGCACAGACAGCCCTTAAAATATCTGCCGTGTACGCACCTCTTCTTGATAACTTGAGGATCGCATATAGTATATTCCTTTGTACGTGGAGTTTTTTGTGATTATCTCTGTTCTTTCAGTGTCGCCAGATATAAATTTGCCGGTTATGTTTAGCAACGCAACGCAACGGCATAACCACAAAAGGTGCGTTTACACTAGAGCGACACGACACCGACGCAGACACGAGGCAGACGCAGACGGTCGGCCGACGAGTCGCCCGCCGACGATGTCGCCGGACCGTCTGGTCACACTAGGCCGACGACAACCCCGACACCTCCAAAGACAGCATGTCGTAGTAGTGTAACATGATGGCAGACCAAAAACACCAGCAAAACGCATCGGAAGACTGGTCGTCGGCAGGTCGTCGGGAGATCTGTGGCCGAGCGAAAATTTTCCCATGTCGTTTCTTCGAACGTCGAAGGGGAAGATCCCCCTCGACATCCTCGGGCATTTGACAATGGGCATCTCGCGCACCCCTCCGATGTCTTTTCTTTGCTTCCCTTTGTCTGTACGCACCCCCGTTCGCCGACGCCGGAAGGGGTGGAGGGGGACGCGCCGCTACACCGAGAGGGACAATGGTAGAGGAGGGCGGACGGCCTAAATGAGCAACAGGTGGTACCCCGTTTTCAACTTTAGCGCGCAAGTTTAGTCGGTGTCGCTGTGCGCACCTTCTGTGTGACAAGAGAATCGGCCGACGAAAGGCTGGGAGCACGATAAGACGCGGACGGCGTCTTTCACAGACGATCGGCCGACTGTTGGCGTCGTTGCAGTGTAAACAGGACGACGACACGACAAAAGACACTGCCGGCGACAGTCGGCAGACAGATATCGGTCTGCCGACTCGGTCACGGGAGTGTATCGGTTGCGCATATGTATACATACGCGAGCAGGTAAAAACAAAACACGAAAGATACAGGACAAGGGCCCAAACGCGCATGTTTTGCCGCAATCACAACCTTTAGCAACCAAAGAAGTCTGACGGATCAAGAAAGCTCATTTCCTTGTCGAACAGTGACAAGAACGGCATGCTGATACACGTATCATACATTTTTTTTCTATTTCACAGGCTTCAATTCAATAATTTTTCTTGTCAAACAATCTTTTGCCCTGTTTAGAATACTCTTCATTTCAAACATCGGAATACAGGAGCATTTTTGACAGTGAATAACAAGAAGCCCAGAAGTTACCTTTCTCACGTTGTACTTCTTCTCCTTCAACGTTTGGTTAACGCATTGGCCAGTCTAGCCAATGTACACGTGAGCGCACGACAACGGGACCGAATACATTACGTCTTTAAAGCAATCCACGGATTTCTCGCTGTATTTAGTGGAACAGGCAATATTTCTTTAGGGGCGAAGCACCTTAGGGTCTAGGCTTGTCCGTTGTGTGGTGTCCATGCTCACGGCACATCACCGTGAAAAATTCCCCAAAAAAGGTCTAACAACAGACTAACATAAATCAAAATTGTGACGAAACAATATGAAATGCCGAGGAGCATAGAGCCTTTATACTGGTAGGCGATTTTAAGTAGACATTATGCACGATAGGACCGAGCTTGGTCGTGGAATCTTTATGTCACTTTATGTCACTCAATTTACATTATATGGGGCAACGCTCGGGTAATATATGTGAGACAGAAAAAAAGGCTGAACAGTACAATATCAATCATAATTGTGACGGAACAATATAAAACTCCTACAAGCACAAACCCTTTATACTAGTCGGCAACTACAACGTAGACATTATGGACCTTAGGACCTTGCTTCCCCCACTCGTCATCATTCACTTCGTCGAGATGCGTTCCACATGACATGACAAACAACTTTATTGTTGTCCTGAGAGGTAAGGCAGCGGGCCAGCTAAGTAGGTCCCCACCCAGCCGTTGGCTAGTCCCACGTCGGAACAGAGAGGCCATGCCTCTCCAATCATTCACGAGCCCTCTGGACAGCCTGAAGCTGGACGTCTTGTCTGGGGTCTGTGATTGCCGTCGTCCAGTCTTCTCTTTTAAAACCCTGTAACGTAGGGCACTGCCAGAGCATATGATGATGATTAGTGGTGTTTTGTGGCGCAAGGGCCATGGGTGGCCAAAGTGCGCCATGCCTTTGATGTGGTGTTAGCGATGACCGATGGTTGCAATGCTGGTGTATTTTGGCTGTATAGAGGCCTAAAATCACGCGCTATATAGAAGCGTAAAAGTGTGCAAAGAGGACAAAATTATGGCAGTGATACGCGGCGTGGTCTATGGCTGCGGAATGGATAACAAGTGACCATGATATCTACAAGTGAAAGGTGGAAAAATGGCATGAATGCCTCCTCAAGGCCTTGACGCCAAAGGCAGGGAGGGAGGTGCATTCTGTTATGTAGGTACCGTAGCAACAACCTCTTTTCTGAGGTCGTGCTACGGTTTGCCTGGGTATATTACATGAAGGATACCGACTTCTTTTAAAAACGCGAACAGTGATTGATATTTAAAATCTGGTTCCTTGCCTATGAACATCGAATGGTGAAGTGGAAATTGCTCTCTGTATGGTAATATGAAGTGTTTCTTTCTTTCTTATAGGATCTAACGCACTGCATTGAATAAGGATGTGAAGTACAGTGAGTTGTTCACCACATTTCGCTCAAAAAGCTGGATGACCGCCGGACAAAAGGTATGAATGTGTGCTGGGTGTATGTCCTGTTCTTAACCTGGTAAGTGTTACTTCTGTGGGTCCTGACTTGGATACTGATCATGTGACTCAAAGAGCAAAATTCACCGCAATCTGGGCAAAGTGGATCAATATCTGGATGAAGCATGCTCAGAAAGCCCCTAGAGGGGTAAGATCTCGCCTGGAACATGCGGAGCGTGCTTGCTTGCGATCTGTGGAGCTTATAATGGAGAAAGGAAAAAGTCTGTCACTCTCCTCTGTATTAATGAGAACTAACAGACAATAATGCCAAGGAAAGTATAGGGGATGTTTTTAGTAGTAAATGTAAGGTAATTGTGAAGAAAGAAAAGTGGACGAAAAGACAGCTTGCCGCGGGCAGGGACCGAACCTGCGACCTTCGAATGACGCGTCCGATGCTCTACCAACTGAGCTACCGCGGCGGCCATCCCCCCGTCCACTTTATAGGGTATATATGTGCATTTAAACGTGGGAGCGTCAGTCAGCGCCGCCAGTAGCCATGACGGCGAGTGTGGAACACTCTTTTTCTGCCTGTTGGCGTCACGTAGCACGTGAACTTATTACGAGCGGGCAGCTGACCAATAATCCCTCGCATACTACCTGAAAGCATCAAGTCTGCCAGAACGAGACCCTCGCTATGAATGAAGGAAAGAAGTGTTAATTTCAAGGGCTCGTTTTCTTTGTTATACACAATATTAATGAGAACTAACAGACAATAATGCCAAGGAAAGTATAGGGGATGTTTTTAGTAGTAAATGTAAGGTAATTGTGAAGAAAGAAAAGTGGACGAAAAGACAGCTTGCCGCGGGCAGGGACCGAACCTGCGACCTTCGAATAACGCGTCCGATGCTCTACCAACTGAGCTACCGCGGCGGCCATCCCCCCGTCCACTTTATAGGGTATATATGTGCATTTAAACGTGGGAGCGTCAGTCAGCGCCGCCAGTAGCCATGACGGCGAGTGTGGAACACTCTTTTTCTGCCTGTTGGCGTCACGTAGCACGTGAACTTATTACGAGCGGGCAGCTGACCAATAATCCCTCGCATACTACCTGAAAGCATCAAGTCTGCCAGAACGAGACCCTCGCTATGAATGAAGGAAAGAAGTGTTAATTTCAAGGGCTCGTTTTCTTTGTTATACACAATATTAATGAGAACTAACAGACAATAATGCCAAGGAAAGTATAGGGGATGTTTTTAGTAGTAAATGTAAGGTAATTGTGAAGAAAGAAAAGTGGACGAAAAGACAGCTTGCCGCGGGCAGGGACCGAACCTGCGACCTTCGAATAACGCGTCCGATGCTCTACCAACTGAGCTACCGCGGCGGCCATCCCCCCGTCCACTTTATAGGGTATATATGTGCATTTAAACGTGGGAGCGTCAGTCAGCGCCGCCAGTAGCCATGACGGCGAGTGTGGAACACTCTTTTTCTGCCTGTTGGCGTCACGTAGCACGTGAACTTATTACGAGCGGGCAGCTGACCAATAATCCCTCGCATACTACCTGAAAGCATCAAGTCTGCCAGAACGAGACCCTCGCTATGAATGAAGGAAAGAAGTGTTAATTTCAAGGGCTCGTTTTCTTTGTTATACACAATATTAATGAGAACTAACAGACAATAATGCCAAGGAAAGTATAGGGGATGTTTTTAGTAGTAAATGTAAGGTAATTGTGAAGAAAGAAAAGTGGACGAAAAGACTAGCTTGCCGCGGGCAGGGACCGAACCTGCGACCTTCGAATAACGCGTCCGATGCTCTACCAACTGAGCTACCGCGGCGGCCATCCCCCCGTCCACTTTATAGGGTATATATGTGCATTTAAACGTGGGAGCGTCAGTCAGCGCCGCCAGTAGCCATGACGGCGAGTGTGGAACACTCTTTTTCTGCCTGTTGGCGTCACGTAGCACGTGAACTTATTACGAGCGGGCAGCTGACCAATAATCCCTCGCATACTACCTGAAAGCATCAAGTCTGCCAGAACGAGACCCTCGCTATGAATGAAGGAAAGAAGTGTTAATTTCAAGGGCTCGTTTTCTTTGTTATACACAATATTAATGAGAACTAACAGACAATAATGCCAAGGAAAGTATAGGGGATGTTTTTAGTAGTAAATGTAAGGTAATTGTGAAGAAAGAAAAGTGGACGAAAAAATCTTCACAATTACCTTACATTTACTACTAAAAACATCCCCTATACTTTCCTTGGCATTATTGTCTGTTAGTTCTCATTAATATTGTGTATAACAAAGAAAACGAGCCCTTGAAATTAACACTTCTTTCCTTCATTCATAGCGAGGGTCTCGTTCTGGCAGACTTGATGCTTTCAGGTAGTATGCGAGGGATTATTGGTCAGCTGCCCGCTCGTAATAAGTTCACGTGCTACGTGACGCCAACAGGCAGAAAAAGAGTGTTCCACACTCGCCGTCATGGCTACTGGCGGCGCTGACTGACGCTCCCACGTTTAAATGCACATATATACCCTATAAAGTGGACGGGGGGATGGCCGCCGCGGTAGCTCAGTTGGTAGAGCATCGGACGCGTTATTCGAAGGTCGCAGGTTCGGTCCCTGCCCGCGGCAAGCTGTCTTTTCGTCCACTTTTCTTTCTTCACAATTACCTTACATTTACTACTAAAAACATCCCCTATACTTTCCTTGGCATTATTGTCTGTTAGTTCTCATTAATATTGTGTATAACAAAGAAAACGAGCCCTTGAAATTAACACTTCTTTCCTTCATTCATAGCGAGGGTCTCGTTCTGGCAGACTTGATGCTTTCAGGTAGTATGCGAGGGATTATTGGTCAGCTGCCCGCTCGTAATAAGTTCACGTGCTACGTGACGCCAACAGGCAGAAAAAGAGTGTTCCACACTCGCCGTCATGGCTACTGGCGGCGCTGACTGACGCTCCCACGTTTAAATGCACATATATACCCTATAAAGTGGACGGGGGGATGGCCGCCGCGGTAGCTCAGTTGGTAGAGCATCGGACGCGTTATTCGAAGGTCGCAGGTTCGGTCCCTGCCCGCGGCAAGCTGTCTTTTCGTCCACTTTTCTTTCTTCACAATTACCTTACATTTACTACTAAAAACATCCCCTATACTTTCCTTGGCATTATTGTCTGTTAGTTCTCATTAATATTGTGTATAACAAAGAAAACGAGCCCTTGAAATTAACACTTCTTTCCTTCATTCATAGCGAGGGTCTCGTTCTGGCAGACTTGATGCTTTCAGGTAGTATGCGAGGGATTATTGGTCAGCTGCCCGCTCGTAATAAGTTCACGTGCTACGTGACGCCAACAGGCAGAAAAAGAGTGTTCCACACTCGCCGTCATGGCTACTGGCGGCGCTGACTGACGCTCCCACGTTTAAATGCACATATATACCCTATAAAGTGGACGGGGGGATGGCCGCCGCGGTAGCTCAGTTGGTAGAGCATCGGACGCGTTATTCGAAGGTCGCAGGTTCGGTCCCTGCCCGCGGCAAGCTGTCTTTTCGTCCACTTTTCTTTCTTCACAATTACCTTACATTTACTACTAAAAACATCCCCTATACTTTCCTTGGCATTATTGTCTGTTAGTTCTCATTAATATTGTGTATAACAAAGAAAACGAGCCCTTGAAATTAACACTTCTTTCCTTCATTCATAGCGAGGGTCTCGTTCTGGCAGACTTGATGCTTTCAGGTAGTATGCGAGGGATTATTGGTCAGCTGCCCGCTCGTAATAAGTTCACGTGCTACGTGACGCCAACAGGCAGAAAAAGAGTGTTCCACACTCGCCGTCATGGCTACTGGCGGCGCTGACTGACGCTCCCACGTTTAAATGCACATATATACCCTATAAAGTGGACGGGGGGATGGCCGCCGCGGTAGCTCAGTTGGTAGAGCATCGGACGCGTTATTCGAAGGTCGCAGGTTCGGTCCCTGCCCGCGGCAAGCTGTCTTTTCGTCCACTTTTCTTTCTTCACAATTACCTTACATTTACTACTAAAAACATCCCCTATACTTTCCTTGGCATTATTGTCTGTTAGTTCTCATTAATATTGTGTATAACAAAGAAAACGAGCCCTTGAAATTAACACTTCTTTCCTTCATTCATAGCGAGGGTCTCGTTCTGGCAGACTTGATGCTTTCAGGTAGTATGCGAGGGATTATTGGCCAGCTGCCCGCTCGTAATAAGTTCACGTGCTACGTGACGCCAACAGGCAGAAAAAGAGTGTTCCACACTCGCCGTCATGGCTACTGGCGGCGCTGACTGACGCTCCCACGTTTAAATGCACATATATACCCTATAAAGTGGACGGGGGGATGGCCGCCGCGGTAGCTCAGTTGGTAGAGCATCGGACGCGTTATTCGAAGGTCGCAGGTTCGGTCCCTGCCCGCGGCAAGCTGTCTTTTCGTCCACTTTTCTTTCTTCACAATTACCTTACATTTACTACTAAAAACATCCCCTATACTTTCCTTGGCATTATTGTCTGTTAGTTCTCATTAATATTGTGTATAACAAAGAAAACGAGCCCTTGAAATTAACACTTCTTTCCTTCATTCATAGCGAGGGTCTCGTTCTGGCAGACTTGATGCTTTCAGGTAGTATGCGAGGGATTATTGGTCAGCTGCCCGCTCGTAATAAGTTCACGTGCTACGTGACGCCAACAGGCAGAAAAAGAGTGTTCCACACTCGCCGTCATGGCTACTGGCGGCGCTGACTGACGCTCCCACGTTTAAATGCACATATATACCCTATAAAGTGGACGGGGGGATGGCCGCCGCGGTAGCTCAGTTGGTAGAGCATCGGACGCGTTATTCGAAGGTCGCAGGTTCGGTCCCTGCCCGCGGCAAGCTGTCTTTTCGTCCACTTTTCTTTCTTCACAATTACCTTACATTTACTACTAAAAACATCCCCTATACTTTCCTTGGCATTATTGTCTGTTAGTTCTCATTAATATTGTGTATAACAAAGAAAACGAGCCCTTGAAATTAACACTTCTTTCCTTCATTCATAGCGAGGGTCTCGTTCTGGCAGACTTGATGCTTTCAGGTAGTATGCGAGGGATTATTGGTCAGCTGCCCGCTCGTAATAAGTTCACGTGCTACGTGACGCCAACAGGCAGAAAAAGAGTGTTCCACACTCGCCGTCATGGCTACTGGCGGCGCTGACTGACGCTCCCACGTTTAAATGCACATATATACCCTATAAAGTGGACGGGGGGATGGCCGCCGCGGTAGCTCAGTTGGTAGAGCATCGGACGCGTTATTCGAAGGTCGCAGGTTCGGTCCCTGCCCGCGGCAAGCTGTCTTTTCGTCCACTTTTCTTTCTTCACAATTACCTTACATTTACTACTAAAAACATCCCCTATACTTTCCTTGGCATTATTGTCTGTTAGTTCTCATTAATATTGTGTATAACAAAGAAAACGAGCCCTTGAAATTAACACTTCTTTCCTTCATTCATAGCGAGGGTCTCGTTCTGGCAGACTTGATGCTTTCAGGTAGTATGCGAGGGATTATTGGTCAGCTGCCCGCTCGTAATAAGTTCACGTGCTACGTGACGCCAACAGGCAGAAAAAGAGTGTTCCACACTCGCCGTCATGGCTACTGGCGGCGCTGACTGACGCTCCCACGTTTAAATGCACATATATACCCTATAAAGTGGACGGGGGGATGGCCGCCGCGGTAGCTCAGTTGGTAGAACATCGGACGCGTTATTCGAAGGTCGCAGGTTCGGTCCCTGCCCGCGGCAAGCTGTCTTTTCGTCCACTTTTCTTTCTTCACAATTACCTTACATTTACTACTAAAAACATCCCCTATACTTTCCTTGGCATTATTGTCTGTTAGTTCTCATTAATATTGTGTATAACAAAGAAAACGAGCCCTTGAAATTAACACTTCTTTCCTTCATTCATAGCGAGGGTCTCGTTCTGGCAGACTTGATGCTTTCAGGTAGTATGCGAGGGATTATTGGTCAGCTGCCCGCTCGTAATAAGTTCACGTGCTACGTGACGCCAACAGGCAGAAAAAGAGTGTTCCACACTCGCCGTCATGGCTACTGGCGGCGCTGACTGACGCTCCCACGTTTAAATGCACATATATACCCTATAAAGTGGACGGGGGGATGGCCGCCGCGGTAGCTCAGTTGGTAGAGCATCGGACGCGTTATTCGAAGGTCGCAGGTTCGGTCCCTGCCCGCGGCAAGCTGTCTTTTCGTCCACTTTTCTTTCTTCACAATTACCTTACATTTACTACTAAAAACATCCCCTATACTTTCCTTGGCATTATTGTCTGTTAGTTCTCATTAATATTGTGTATAACAAAGAAAACGAGCCCTTGAAATTAACACTTCTTTCCTTTACTCTCCTCTGTAATGAGATGTTATTTCGTGAAAAGTGACGAGAGGATCACTGTGGACGAGCTCTCCCGAACTCACCCGAGAGACCACCCTCCATTTTCAACATTGAACCGCCTGCAAAGTCCCTGCGGTTGCACGGGCGCGGAAAAGACAACGTTCACACCGGACCTTTTCGCCACCCTTTTCAGGTTGTGAGATATCGTGTGAATGTAGGGCACTACCGCAACCTTTTTGGCTGGAGTGGTGCTGTCACGCTCATTCGGGCTTGACCGGTACTTTTTGTTTAGGCGTTCCGCTACCACCGAAAACAGCCTAAAAGGGTAACCATAGTCGCACAGATGCTTGGCCTGGCCCCACAAACTTTCTGCAATCTTATGTTCACATGACCTAGAGAATTGCGGAAACACGACTGGATCACAGCACACTTCACTTACTTTGAATGCGAAGATGTAAATGGTAAGACCGCTTTGTTATCTCAGGTCTCATAGCTACAACAAAAACCTCTTGAACAGCAATACAGTCATACGTTCGAAACACATATGAAATCGTCCTTCTGGACTTCATGCGTGAGTAAGAGATGGGAAAACACCTCAGTAAAAATACTCAGGGTTCTTGTGACCTCTCAGTGAAAGTTGTTCGAGTCACTGCATAAAACAATTAGGTCCTCATCATCATCATCATCATCAGCCTGTCTACGCCCACTGCAGGGCAAAGTCCTCTCCCATGTTCCGCCCATCAACCCGGTCCTGTGCTTTCTGCTGCCACGTTATACCTACAAACTTCTTAATCTCATCTACCCACCTAATTTTATTGCGATAGCAATTATATGGACAGTTTCGGCTGGAAAATGTCCGTCCCCGTCGCCGTCATTCACCGTATATGTATAAGTATATATATATATATATATATATATATATATATATATATATATATATATATATATAGAAAAGCCACAAAGAAAAATAATCCAGAAATTCTTTCCGACGCGCGGAATCGAACGGGCGACCTCTCGCTTTACAGCCCGCCGCGTTAGGCGTTAGGCCACGACAGCACTGTATTTCAGCCTGCTAACGGCGAGCTATTTATATACACCATGTAATTCAGCATGCTTTCTTAGTGGCCACATAGATGGCGCGACGTGGCCGCCTGTGGCGCGCTTTAAAGATCGTCGCCCCGCTCCTGCGAACACCGTTGCTCTTCGCTCTACAGGGCGTGGTCGCTTTCTTGCGCTTATCTCGAGGAAAGAAGGGGCGGCCGGTGGGGTGCTTCGCTTCGCTCGCTGCAGCGGCCGCGTTTGCGAAAGGAGCGCGCTGTTCAAACAGAAATAAGTAACAACTGTGACAATTAGTTCGCGCTCGTCTTGTGTGTACCTGTTCGTTCGTTTCGTGCGTCCCGCTTTATGTTTGAGGAGTGCGCTTCAAAGTGTCGAGCTGTGACGCATTAGTTCGCGCTCGTCCTGTGTGCGTTCTTTTCGTGCGTCCTTTGGGCTCGAGCGACGCGCTGGCAATTTCGAGCTGCTTTCCATTCTTCGCGTTACATTACAATTTATTGCTATCGCATTCATTGCTTCGCCGTTGCAGAGAAACTGACTTTTTCTGTCTCCCCCTCAGGCGTTTGCCATCTCTTGGAATCCAGTCAGTTACCCTTAATGACCACCGGTTATCCTGCCGACGTGCTACGTGCCCGGCCCGTATCCATTTCTTCTTCTTGATTTCAACTATGATGTCCTTAACCCCCGTTTGTTCCCTGACCCACTCTGCTCTCTTCCTGTATCTTAAGCTTACACCTATCATTTTCCTTTCCCTCGCTCGCTGCGTCGTCCCACATGAATACACCAACAATTAGGTAATCACCTACAAATCTGAAGACGCCAACGACATCCGCGCTGATGAAACCATCGTGTAGGAGCTTGTCACGGTAAGCCAGGAATAATTCGCTCAAACAGGGGGAAATGGATGATCCAATACATATGCCATATTTGTGTTTCACACTGTGGTCTTCCCAAGTTGCGTAGGTTGAGTTAACAGAATGGCTGGCGTGTGAATCAAAGGTTGAAGGTGCACAAAGTACAACGTGAGAAAAGTGCTTTCCGGGCACCTTGCTATTCACTGTCAAAAATACGGCTACATTCCGGTTTTTGAAAAAAAAGAGAGTATTCTCAACAGGGCAAAAGACAGATTGACAAGAGAAATTGTTGAAGCCTGTGAAATAGAAAAAAAAATAGAATAATAAGTGTGTCAACATGCCACCCTTGTCACTGTCCGACAAGGAAACGGCATTTCTCGATCATTCCCCCTAGTTTGATTGCTAAAGGCTGTGATTGCGGCCAAACATGCGCGTTTGGGTCCTTGTTCTGTATCTTTCTTGTTTTAGTTTAATACGCTCGCGTATGTATATGAATGCGTCACGTGCATATGAAAATAAACATTTCCAGTTGAAAGCCACCGATGTGTGTGTGTGTGTGTGTGTGTGTGTGTGTGTGTGTGTGTGTGTGTGTGTGTGTGTGTGTGTGTGTGTGTGTGTGTGTGTGTGTGTGTGTGTGTGTGTGTGTGTGTGTGTGTGTGTGTGTGTGTGTGTGTGTGTGTGTGTGTGTGTGTGTGTGTGTGTGTGTGTGTGTTTGTGTTCTACTCTGTCCGCGTTCAATCGCTCTGTTGCAACTTAGCGACCAAACCAGTCATATGGTACAAGACCATCGTAGATATTCGCACACACGGTTATCTAAGTAAATACTAACTGGTATGCTTAGCGGAGGCAACCCAATGCGTCGCCAGGCATGCACGGACTCCTTCCTGCCAAGGACGTGCTCGTCGCTCGGGACCGCGCGCTTTCCGGCAGGGCATTTGTTAGTTAGTTTAGCTCCGACGTGACGTGAAAGCTGGTTAGTTTTTCGGCTAATTGGCTCCGGCCCTTCTCAAGAGAACGAGCACGGCGGGGAGCGAGAGAAGCACACGCTGATTTTACAGCTAAGGGAACGGTAGAATGCAAAGGAAACGGAATTAATGCAAAGATGCCGGCTGCCCCAGCTGTACGTGCTTCCGCTGGCACGTTTCATACTTAGCAAGCTACGCTGGAGAAGCCGCGCAAGTTGATCGTACGATTGCACAGAATTCTCGCTCCTTGCGCTTCACAGAGGGTTGCTTTAGGTCGGTGATGCTCTGCACGGAATAACCATTTGATCTATTAGCAGTACAAGCTGTATGGACATAAAGTTGGTTCAAATACCGAGTTCGTGCGCATTTTAGATGCGAAGCAGCTTTTTATCGGGGCTGTGTCCGGCGTCGGTGGTGGCGTCCGCGCTCCACTGTGCATGCGCCTACTCTCTCTGTCTATCTCTCTCTCTTACTCTCCTCCTTTACGCATGTGTTCGGTCACCTTCTCTCCTCTCCTCCCCCGCGCTGCAGCCGCGGCGCAGCCTGTCCTCCCACGTGATGCAGCCGCGCCGTAGCCAAATACAGCCTGTAACCCACTCTCTCCTCTCCCTCCCCCATTTCATGTGCATATAAGCGCGTGCGCACGGTCAGCTTCCATCATTCTCGCTTCGCTCCCGTTTAGATGAGTTGTAACGTCAACGTTTGCGCCACTCGTTCACTCGGCGGAAACGGAAAACAACGCACAAACACAACGTATTGATAACACAAATGCTAAATACAAACCTCACACACTAAGAGAAACGCCGAGTGAACGTAACGGAAACTTGGTGTGTGCCCCCAATGCTGCTTCGCATCCCCTCATGGTTTCCTTGAGTGGAAGATGGCGTAATTTTTTCCTAGGCAGTACGCGGCCACTATCTTTTTTTTCGCAACCGAATGCGGTGCGCACGAGTCTTGGGTCGCAGAAGCGTGTTTCCGTTTGGTCGAATGTAAATTGGTTCTGGTCGGCAAAGGCTTTCACGTTGTACTCAGAGGACACAACAAGCAACCTAACTAACTAAGTAACTAACTAACTAACTAACTAACTAACTAACTAACTAACTAACTAACTAACTAACCGACCGACTGTTGACTGACTGACTGACTGACTGACTGACTGACTGACTGACTGACTGACTGACTGACTGACTGACTGACTGACTGACTGACTGACTGACTGACTGACTGACTGACAGACTGACTGACTAACGAAATAACTAACCTAAGACATCACACTTCGTAATCTAAGAGCTAAATAACTAATGATACAAGGAATTCAATGACTGCTTGAAATTGTATGACGTGATTTCATGCTTGCCGCACTTTTCTTTCTCTTGTTTTTTTTTATTTCTATTATGTTTTTGGTAGTCGCGAACGGGTGCAGTGAAGCGAGTAATTCTAGTTTTCGTGGCGTCGTCTGCTATTCATGAAATAGAGAATCTATCCGGGGTAGATGGAACCTCAACTACTTTTGAGATAAACTTTTTCCTGGATGATTAGGCGCAGCAAAGCTCAGGAGGCAGCTGGTATTGGAGGCCACGGCAGCCGCATTTAGATAGGGGCGAAATGAAAGAACATCTCTGTACTTAGATTCAGGTGCACGTTAAAGAACTCCAGGTGGCCGAACTTATTCTGTAGCCCCCTCCTCCCCCCACTACGACGAGTCTCGTAGTTATATTGTGTTTTTGACGCGTAAGGTCCCAGCAAACACGTAAAATTTTTACGCCGTAATATTACTGTTCTTTGGCGGAGTTTCTTATTGAAACTTGAAAATTAAGGCAGTTTCTAACTATTGGTGCCGAGCCTAAAGGAAGTGTTGAGCTGGACGGCCTTCGTTTCTCTTTAATTCTCTCTTTGTTCCTCTCCCGTTCTTTTTCTCACATCTCTCTGTTTTTATGTATTTTTGCCTTTGCTAATTTTGATTTCTGTCTTTCTATATAAATATATTTCTTTCTCTTTCTCGGTCTTTGTTTTTTTTCTCTCTCTCTAGTTGCCGCTTCCTCTTTCCTTCTATCGCCCACTCTCCCCCTTAATTTCTTTCTCTCGCTTTCTTTCTCTTCCAGTGTTTCTTCTCTTTATTTCTCTGCATTTCTCTCTTTTGCTTTATGATATGCATATTTCTTTCTTTGATTCTGTCTTCCCCTCTTTCTGTCTTTCTTCCCTTTCTTTCTCTATATTTCTCTCTTTCTCTCTTTTTATGCTTTGCTGTATTCTCTCCACTAGTCCTTTCCTTCCTCCTCGCCCTCACTTCCCTTTCTCACCGCCTTGCTATGCTATGCTATACTATACTATACTATACTATACTATACTATACTATACTATACTATACTATACTATACTATACTATACTATACTATACTATACTATACAAGGCTATGATATGCTCTGCTAGCTTGTCTGGATAGCCGAGTTGTTACGACACTTGTCTTCGGATCGTGGGCACGCGCTTCGAATCCCGCCTATCCAAGAAGCTTTTTCGCTAAGAAGTTCTCTCTCTTTCTTTAACTCTGTTTATCTCTTTCTTTCACTCTTTCTGTACTCTTTCTCTCGCCCAGCACAGTTATTCCATCCCTCGTCGGACATATCGGCGCACGTGCTCTGGGTGCGAAGCAGAAGTGGACGAAGAGAGCACGTGTTGGTCCATGATGATTAGTTTTCCGATCGCTCCGCATGGACTAACGGTCGCCTTAAACAGCTCCGTGATTAAAACAGTAAGAGTTTTATCATTGAAGCCGTCTAGGTGTGAAGAACATGCTACAGCATTTTTTGTTCTTCGTGCCTCTATTTCCTTCTTTCTTTGCTTTTGTAAAGTAATGTGGCTACTGTTGCAACCTTTGTTTCATGTTCCTTGAGCAGCAACAATTGAAAACCGTTCACTTTCGAAACGATAGTCGAGAGAGTAATACAGTGGAAACCCCATTGGCACCGTGCCGTACAGGCAAGAATATGAGATTCGAGCAATCCAGTAAAAGATCTCCCTTTGTTTCCGTTCTTTCTTCTTACTTTTCCAGGATTTCTCAACGCGCCTTTCCGATTGTTCACTGCCTTAAGTTATAGAGACATAGGTTTAGTTATCGCACAGGACACGTTAGTCTTGCTGCGATCGTTGCTTTCTATTTTTAATAATAAATGTACACGAACACTACGTGGCTCTTCACAGAGCACACTTGGTTATCAGAACTTCTTTCCACGCATACGGTTTCCTCTATTTCCTGTAACAGAATAACGCACTTTTCGCGCACGTACGTAATGCGCGACATTTTTTCCGTTTTATTTCTTCCATATGTCTGGACTCATTTTTTATTGTTTCTTGTCATCGATCCCCTCCGCCTGTGTGCCTATGCACAGCTTGCTACACTGGCCTGAAATTGCAAGTGTGCGTGCGGTCCTCGCGACTCGTGTCGCATTCAAAATTGTATGCAAACAAGGCAAGGAGGCCGTACGTTTACCGACAGCCGCCATGGCGCCTGTTCTTTTCTTGTTTTCTCTCTGCGAAATGTGTACGAATGAGAGGAGAATGCCCCAATGTGGGCAGGGAACATGTTTACGTGGGATCAACGGGAGAGCAAGAGGAGCAAGTGAGTGAGAGTGAAGGTGTGAGAGTGAGTGAGTGAGTGAGTGAGTGAGTGAGTGAGTGAGTGAGTGAGTGAGTGAGTGAGTGAGTGAGTGAGTGAGTGAGTGAGTGAGTGAGTGAGTGAGTGAGTGAGTGAGAGGAAGTGAGTGAGTGTGAGGGTGAGTGAGGGAGTGAGTGAGTGTGAGGGTGCGAGAGCGAGTGGGTGAGTGAGTGTGAGGGTGCGAGAGCGAGTGGGTGAGTGTGTGAGTGAGTGCTGTCCATTCACTGTCTGCAAAGGCTGCGGCGCTAAATGCAAGCCTCCATCTGGTCCTGCCAGGCAGAGCCCTAATTCTGCAAAAGCGTGTAGATAATTCATTCTTAACCACTGTGATTATTTTCCAACACTCAAAAACCTAATGCAGCCGCTGCATAGTAGAAGTCGATTCAAACGCTTGTGTTAGAAACCTGCGCCGACATATTTATTACTCTCTCTTAAAGTGTATAGTACTTCTAATTTGGAGCATAAATGGCTCTCAGCTCGCGACTCAGACGAGCGACACAGATGCTGACCCGAAAGACGCGGCATCGACCCCGGCCACGGCGGTCGGTTTTCTATGGAGGCTAAATACCAGAGGGCCACGTACTGTGCAATATCAGTTCTCATTACAAAACGCCAGGTAGCCGAAACTATCCGGAGCCGTCCAATACAATGTATCTCATAGACTGACTTGCTTTGTGACGATAAAGCAAACCGGATGGTGTAATTCTGGTTGACCTCTCTGCCTTTCCCTCATTCTTTAACCTCTCTATCTTTAAAGCACATCAAACAAACCAAGCAAACCAAAAGATTAGTTGCTCTGATATTTTCAATAGGGGTGTGTGACTAGTGAAATTTGATCTCGAATCGAATTCGAATCGAATAGTACCGAATAGTGGCCAGATATATCGAATAGTGTATTTACACGAAATGTGTACCTCAAGTTACGGCAAGACAACGAAAAAATCAGGGACACTACGGCGTGCCGACAGTTTTATTACGCACTTGTTCAACAGTGGCTGTTGTTTCAGTTTTTATGAGAGCGCAAGCATGTTGATAGAACAGCCGCCATTCCAGTCAGCAGCGCCACTCCTAACCTCCTCGCAGAGGGGGGTACAGTGGCCAGTTTCCTTTCCCTATGGTCGCGCAATACGTCTCATCTGACAACGGTAATGTTGTGCTTCATTGCCACGGGTGCTCCGGGCCCAAAAATCTTCGGACGCCCGTTCACAGCAGCGTTTTACCTGCGTGCCAAAACGATGGAAGTTTCTGAACAGGTGTCTCGGTGCGGCAGTGGCGAGTGCCCAGCGTGAACAAATTTTAACATG
Source organism: Rhipicephalus sanguineus (assembly GCF_013339695.2). Taxonomy (NCBI): domain Eukaryota; kingdom Metazoa; phylum Arthropoda; class Arachnida; order Ixodida; family Ixodidae; genus Rhipicephalus; species Rhipicephalus sanguineus. Next base: position 132,610,436 of record NC_051180.1, on the reverse strand, counting down.
TAAAGCCAATGATAGAGGGTTTCGCAGGCCAAAGTCAGGACGTTTTGCGAAGCTTGCGGCATACGCGAGTGAACTGCGCAAGAAGTCCGTGCCTTCGTTTCGCGAACGACGTTGTGAAGGGCTTGACAGTTTTCTCTTGTGTTTTTCTGCGTGCGCAAATGACATAATCTCCTTTAAGAGCAGCATGCGCTCGCTTTTGAACCAGGATGTCAGTGACAGTTTTAACGAAAGGCCTACTATAACGACGTTAGCGTGAGTTTTTGCCGCCCCACCCTAACCAAGTTGGACCATTGGCCGTTGTCACGTTTTAGATATTCGTAGTGTCGAATTATTCGAAACTTCAAATACTAGAAATTCGAAAGTAAGATCGAATTATTTGATTAGGTACTATTCGATTCGAATTCGAAACTCGAAACAACTAACCGATCAGGCGATGGGTCAAAGGTTCTCTTAAGTGCCATAATATTCCAATAGCTACGCGTCAGCTCTCTTTTCCGCTTTCTACAGCTTCAAGTAAGCTTCCTTATAACGTAAACCGCGTAACGTTCGCAAGACTAAGCATGCAGCAATGATGCAGCATTGATTTGTTATAAGAGCTTGCTCTTAAGTCCCCGTAGGAAATCAAATCTGTCAGCTCTCCCAATCACACTCTCCGTGGTAAATTATAAATTCTGGAAATTTGCACTCAAGAACAACGATCTCATTAGCATGCACGACATAGTCTAATACTCTGTAATTATACTGAATACTTTGACAGCATAAAGGAGCGCGTTTCTTCCTTTCTTTTTCCGCTTTTTTTCTAATTTCGCGTGTACCAAAATGTGGGCGCCCACAACTGAAATCAAAGAAACTTCGAGCATCGAAGCACACACTCCACAACCAGGAAACAAGCAAAGTCAAAATATTTAACCTGGTGTGCGTCCACTTGAAGTCATCCTCAATTACAACCGTTCACAGCCGAATGCAATCAGCCAAAGTGCAGCTATAAAACCCGCTCGGCCATGCCCCACGAGCCGCCAGAAACCACGACTCAGCACGACCCGTTTTTGTCGTCTATTAGGCTGGCTCCGTACACATGAGAACAAAACAGATGCGTGTCCTCGATGCACTCATCTAGATGTATCTTTCACATGATAGCATCGCTCTACATCCTTTATCTGGCGTTTCTATTCTGCTGCCACGCGCGCCAGTCGACTTTCGGGATGCGTGTGCCCTCGTACATTTAGTTAGGATGCGCATATCAACTAGTAGCCCTACACACACCAGCTCACCAGCTGCTGAGACAGAAAAGAGCACGACCGCGCCGTTTGTCCCCGGCTCGCCAGTGTGGCGAATCTCGTCATACGTGTTTGGAAGATATGTATGCGGGTCATGCAAAGCGCGCACACTCTGCTAAGGATTTCGAATATACAGTCGACGCAAAGACAGGCTGCGCATTTTTACTGAAACTACATAGCGCTCACCCTAGCTGTATGCAGCCTGATGTCCGCTTCGCAGATAAGCCGATGTTGCAGTAACCGAGCAGGGAAAAACTGATAAACCAGTGTTGCACTTTCTTACATTAAGACAAACGTCCCTTCGTTTTTAATATGACATATGTGTAGGGTTATTCTTTTGCACATGCAAAACGTCTGATGCAGAGGGCAACGAGCGAGTAAAAAGAAGCCTCGAAACTACACGCAATTGAGAGCAACGCCAGGACAAAACCTTGCGTGTATTGGAACGAGCATAATAGCTATGTTACAAGCTTTTTCTCGGAATAAATTCGGTCTATTATCACGAGGCAACTTCATTAGATATGTGAGAATGCAGAAGGGTGCGCGCTCTATGTTCGACTTGACATATTTGCTAGAGAGATCAGAAACGCAAGAATTAGTGAGGCGGAGCTTGCCAGAACTCGCCACGTAACTCAGATGAGTATTGCAACGTAATGAATAATTCTTTGGACTTACGTTTCACGCTTTCCGCATCCGTAGCAGCCAGCGTCGGTCCCGCTGCGGTGATAATTGCAAACGTCACAGCGACGGCTTGCCACAGCCCGATAATCAGCCCGACAATATCTCCGTAGAGAATACCACCTCTGTTAGCTGTTAGTACCAATAGAGTATAAGCTGGTTAGGTCGAACTGGAAGGGGACTATAAAATTGTTCGAATTAAGCGGAGTTTGAATTAGCGGGCGGGCGCTAAAATGAACGCACATCGCGCCACACTGCGCGGACAGAACCAACAGAAGCCACCTATGGAATCGTTATCGCGAATTTAGCGATACTACACGTTTCCGGTAGGTGATTTCGTAAATTAGGTTAAGGAGCAAGCAGAATTAGTTCTGCTTGCTCAGAAACAAACACGACATGCATTCAAGTAAGAATTGAGCCTTAATGTCGAAATATGCTCCAAAATAATTATGCTCCAAAACACGTTCATTTACATGGCAGAGTTAACGCAATCAAAACCTAAAGTAATTGGCAATATCTGTTTCCTTGTGCTTCTTCTGTCGCGACTCCGTGAGTATCGTTTGCAGGTTGCCCAAGAGCTTTAGCGCAGTGTCCAAATTCTCATCTGCGTAGAAATGTTGCTGGTTAGTTGTTTTTGCTTCTCTAATAAATTTGGTTTGGTTTGGTTTTGCAACACGTTGTTATCTCTCTGGTCAGACTTCTGCGGAGGGCGATTGAAGCCAGGGGTCCCCAGTTCGCATTAACCGTTGTGAATACCGACGCGTTCGTATTATCAGGAATTTTCGCCCATAGAAACAGGACAGTGCCAGGACCAGAGCGTCAGTTCAAATTAGCTGTATGTTTGAATTTACTGAGCTCGAATTAACGAATTTTTACTGTAGCCAGGTGATGTGATATGCTATTGCAATAAATTAATTAAAGCAGTGTGACAGAATAGTATACAAATTGCAGTCTCTAAACCATGCCCACAAAATCTACACCGCTTTTTGCTTGATAAATTGTTCGGCGCAGAAATCGTGTTCGCTCATCGCGATTTCAAAGTGCGTGGCACGATACAATTGGTTTCGGTTGTTTTTTGTCGTAGTGTTAAAAATACGGTGATGAAAGACACGCTTCTGTTGTGAACCAGCTAAAAATTAGAGGACGCCTGAGCTTCCCCGCAAGAGCGGAACGCGATAGCGTGATCAGGCCTTGTTCGCATCGCCTTCTCAATTGTTAGCCTCGCTTCGCTTTTCGGTGGACATCTCAACCATTCCGCAAGGAAAGGAACGTCTATGCGAGTAACATTGGCCCTTTGCAACTATCCTATAGAATGCCTACTGCAAGTACAGTTCCGAAGTGCCCACTGCGCCCTAATTCTTCCTTTTGAGAATCAGCCAAATACCACCATACGCTTCCATAAGGCAACACGCGAACCTATGCAGCTTCTCACTTTCTTTACGCTTTTGCTGGTCATGATGATTAAATATGGCTGAGCGCTTTTATAATGGATGGGCCTTTGAACCTCTCACTTTTTGCGCAATTCACATGTCTTGACGCGCTTCTGCCACGCAACAATAAATGCGTTATGGAGACTCCTCTCATTGCACAATATTCGTATAGGGTTCCTTTCGGAAGGCGTTCCAAGCACTGGCGTGGCACTTAGCTGTAGAGCCCTTTTTATCAGCAACTACAGTTTCAGCCGTACTGGTATCCACTGTTCATGAAACGCACTGCTCTAATAGCCTTTCAGGACCCATCTTATTTGTAACTTTTTTTCTGTGTTACGCTTGTTGTGCGCGTGTACAGGCGGCCTTGAGTATTTTGTTCATTACGTATGTACATTACGCACACTTGTAATAAATACCATGAACGAAAAAAAAATTCGGAAGCTTTCTGGTAGAACACCTCCTTGCCGCGCAAAAACCCTGGGTTCGATTCTCACTCGAAGCGAAGTTTTTTTTTATAATTTATTTATTTGAATCTACCTCAAATTATTGCCTACGACATCACTAATTTTTCGCTCACAACAAAGCACGCCGACGCCAACCGCGAAATTTCTGTGGAATGAAGTATTTAACGCTATCGCGTTAAGAAGTTTGCGTATGCAGCTGCCTGCAGTTTATTTGTCGTGTATGCCTACAATTTACTTGTTTTCTCAGAAAGGTCTGTCTATACCTGGAAAGGTATTTTACGTATTTTTTCTTGCATTCATAAAGGAAACTGGTTCACTGCACCAGAGATTGAAAAATTAATCCTAAAAGTGAATTAATTACACCATCATTTCTTATCTAGAATTTTTCAATGTAACTAAATACATTACAAATAACAGACCACCGGGAGTAATGATATTACGTTACTGTTATTCTGCAAAGTAAGAAAACTACTTTGAAGTTAGTTTAACAAATATTCATAATTCATCGTTGTCGACCCCTGTTGTCTGGAGTTTCCATGTGCCGTGGCCTTCCGGCAACGTGCTTCAAGGTTCGGCTTCGGATTCTACGCCGCATTCCTGTGGACCTGCCTCGTTCCCCCGCATGAGCTTTGGCACTCAGCTTAACTTCTCTCTTCTATTTTTTTGCTCTTCTTGGTCAATTTCTCTGATTGGCGATATTAGAAGCGTACGTGCTATGTTTTAGCCAAAAGTTGTTGGGAATGTAATGACTAATTTTTTGAAACTACTCGCTTGAAGTTTTTCATTACATTACACATCCAAGCAAAGTATAACTTATTTACCGTAATTCTAATACTATCAAGTCATGTAAGAGTTTCCTAGGCGGAGCAATTGGCAGACTCAGTGACGATGAGCTTAACAAGCTAGTTGCAAACCTCCCCTTCCAAATCTATTTCTGTCTATCGAGACTCAACTTATCTCTCATATCCTTTCACATTCGCTTGGGCATGAACATGTGACGTCCCTACCGGCGTTGTTTCAGACCTACATAGTCTTCTTCAACGGCCCTGAATGTCATAGTGTTGTCAACAAAAAAACGCTCGTACTTTTCAATATTATATAAAGTGAAACGAAGTTTCGGGACCAAAACTCTTTTCCCTGAATGATAACACTTTGCTGTTCGATGATAAGATTATGGCTAACTAAATAAAATAACTAAGCCTAAAACAGGAATTGCCTCAGGGAACATGGAATCGAAACGTAATCCCGGGGAAATTGAAACAGCTGCGGAAGATCCAGGAAAAAGAATGTTTGCGAAAACCAAGGATAGTCATTTCATACGCAGACGGTTGTACGCACAGACACATGCACAGAACCGAAAGTTTTCTTAGGAGAAATACAATAATGGCACATCTCTAGATGCGAACACTCCGACCAGCCGGCGATCAATCGTTGCCGTAATCGTAACCGCTGGGCATGAAGAAAAGAAACCTGGCCTGCCAGGCACTTGCATCGCTCAAATGTGCAGGCAGCGAAGACAGACGGTAAGCGCGACCTACGCTGCGAAACGCAGCAAAGAGTACAACCCATGTGCGTCCGCCTCTGAGCAAGCTGCAATATCTATAGTTCTATGTTTTCTGCACAATCCTTAGAACATTGACATTTGGGGGCGAGAAAAAGAAGGGAGGCGAAGCAAGTGTGCGAAGTTTCTCTTCCTTATCATATCCAGAACCTCGTGAACTCCTATCACTCTCATTTTCAACGTGTTGGAAGGAGATACTTCGCGAGAAATGCACCGCTCTAATATGAGGAAGTTACTGAACGTTTATTCAGGCAAAAGCCTTACACGGGTCATTGGTCGAAATCTCTGGCGTCCTGCGGCGCCTTGAACGCGAATGTTACCATATTTGGAGCGTTAAGCAGTGTCGTTGAGGGTGTCTTCAGAGTGAAATCAAAGTGAATCAACGTATATTAAGGCAGATCAAGAATGAACCAAGAGTGACAAAAGCGAATTGAGAGTGCCTCGCAGAGCACAGGCTTCCGCCTGTGATTCCAATAGCGGTAAAGGGAACCGGTGACTTCTTTGCGTTGATTATCACTACTGTACAATACATTATCGCATATTAAGGTGGAAATCATACATGCATGATCAAACGCGAGGAGTGGCCGTCGGCGTGAACGCGAACGATGCAAACAATCATCATCGTGTGATGACATCACAAATCACCAAAATTTGTGGAACCACATGATCAGTCATCGCATGACATCACATGACATCAAGTCATCACATGACACCATCGCTTGGTCAAACGTGGGCCGATCCCGCAGGCAGTGTAAAACCACGTTGTGTGTAGAAAGCTATCGCTGGGCGAGAAAGCGGGGAGGAGAGAGGGTCCGCAGCAATCGACTCGGAAGAAAAACGCAAATGGCTTTCGCTTGCGAATCATCTTAGGCAAATGCACGAGGAACTATGTGAGCTTTCTATACGTCGTACATATATGAACCTACAAATTGTATCCAATTAGTGCGTTACAGCACCTATAATCGCTCCTATTGTATTCGTATTGCAAAATTGCAAAACTGGATAGCACAAATGATCCTTCAAGGAGAAATAAGTTATTGAAATGAACTTCTCAAGGTTATAAGGAAGCACACATACGTCTACAAACGAATAAACCCAACTTAAATGAACCAAATGTCAAGCAACATTCACAGTTTGCAATAAAATATATACGTTTTGTAAATTTTAACACCTTACCACTCCTGGTTACGTGGCGCATGTTTGCTTCAGTTCTCATTTACCCTTCCTCAATTGCGCAATCATGGTTTTTCACGTCGCATGCGCGCTGCCGCTTCAGACACAGTGCAAATGAGAACGGCATCCTTCCCTTCAGTCCACCTCCCTGCCTGTCCATTTTTGGGCTCACTGTTGCTGCCTCGACGCTGTCCGTTCTCTGCCGACTGTCACTTTACTTTGGTGCCCGAAGCAGTGAACTTTCTTGTGCAGTTTTCATTTACTTATCCTTCGTTCTACTGACAGGCAAGGATAATATCAGCACTGTCGCGCAGTACAACGTGAGGTACGCGGAAGGGAGAGGAGAATAGCTTGAAAAAGGAGAGGTGTCTAACGAAGGGCCACGTAGGGATAATCACCGATGCAGGCGCAGGGAATGCGAGGCGATACTCTTGTTCCTAGCCTAGGGAGCTTCTGACCCCATCGTATATAGAGACGGGTGGGCGAGGGGAACACCCTGCATCTTCTCTCTTTTTCTCTACTTTAAACCCGTATCTCTCCATTTCTGCTCGCTCACTGCAATCTCCGTCAAGTTTGACGAAGCAGTGCTCGGAGGGGGCAAGAGTGCGGAATATGACAAAAGAGAGGAAACATGGAGGAGAGAAAGGACACCTTACTCAGGAGAGCGAGGCCAGTGCCGCCAAAAGCGGAGGAGGAGGGTGCCAGTGGGGAGTCACTATGTGCTATGTTGTAATCCGCAGCGGCGGCACTTCTCCGCCAGTTGCTTCTATTTTACGTCGCGCGTCCCTCCTTCGTCCGGCGCTTCGGAAGCCCCGCGGGAAGGCCTCGAAGGCCACTTCCGCATAAGAAACAAGACGCAACAAACACGGTTGGACACAGACAAGCCTGTCATATGGCTATACACGAGAAAAAGAATGTTGGGTGACTGATAATGTAACGAGAAAAATAAAGACGAAGATTGAGTTGAAGAGCATCTGAAGGTAGCAAACTATTCACGTGAAAACAGTTTCCTCTGTGATGCAAGCCGTCGATAGCGAGAATACAAGATAGTCTACTGAAAGAATCCTGCTCAAGGTTCGATATGCCGACGTAGACCAACTGGGAGTATAATAAATAGGTGCCTCAACTGTGACATAGTTGATGAGAACCATCCGAATTTTTTTATGTGATCTATCTGAGTGTACTTGCTGTGATATACAAAAATCACGCAAAGCATGGAAACATATTACGGCATTACTTCTATTTATCTTCCATCAATAAGTGGGAATGTGTGCAGGATGGAGCGCTTCGCAGTTTATTAGCTGCCCGACATGCTGATACCTGGAATAACGGATACGCCATAATAATTTGGTATGTTTGCGTGTAAGAATTATGTTAACCTGTTTGAGGCCTGTGACTGAATTCGTCAGAGACGTAACTCCTCCCCCCCCTCCTTCCCTCATTCCTTCTGCTGTCAGTCCCTAACGCCGTTTCAGAAATCTAAATAGGGCTGCAGAAGCGAATCAGTGTCTTTTCTTCGCTCTTCAAACTTGATGTATGCACCGCGAACAGAATAGGGTAGCTTATTTATAGCGCAGCGCGCCGTCACAAGCGTTGACCTGAGTGTCTCAGCGCCAGACTTCTATGGATATAGACATTCTTACGACGGCGTCACAGCGCAAATATTGGCTGTTTGTGTGGCTCTCCTCTCGCCAGATCTGACCCATGTAACGCATCACTTTCCCGTCTGAACGTCGCGTTAAAAATCCCCGCTGAACCAAACATAAAACGCCACAAAAAGCTTTAAAAAGTCGAAAAATTCGATGTCGCCGATGAGGGAAGGCTCTGGTACAGTGCCGGCGGTCCATCTGACTTATGCGCACCGTTACACGACGAACTGAAACACGCACATTTCTTGGCAACTGGCGTCGGCTGGAAATGGGAAGCGGAAGGGATTCAGCTGCGCCGTCGTAAATCCCTGCGGAGGGCATCAAGTGCCCCGTTACATTGCGCCGGACTATGAGCGCTGTTTTTATCTTCACTACCCTTCATTATGATCCGATCCGCGTGCTGCATATCTTACGTACACCGTAGGTCTCCTCGCTCCCTCTTCCGGTACCTCCTGCATATATTACATCCCGTGCAGCCTTTCACCACTAAACCGTACTATTTCTTTTGTCAACCTGCTTGCGTGTGACAACATTGCGCGCGTATACGTTTTTATGTGCAAGCGTGCTTGCGCATGGGACACATGTGTACGGTGCAGTGTTCTCGAGGCCTGTCCGATGCAAACTTTCGCCTAGGTGACGCAGTACAAGACATGGGGTACGAAACTTGTTCTGTCAGAGCTTCGCGTACTGGCATTATGGAGTGGTGAGAGCTTCGCAAGAGTACTTGCAATAGGCACCTTCATACAGTTCCTGAGAGACAGCTCTAACAGTTTCTAAGAGAGTTTCATAGAGACACCGGAGGAGCAGCCTTCTTGCTCATAGAAGCCAAATATTTCAGCTTACGCCGTGATGGTGCTGCGTGTTCCGCGGATACCTGGAACTTTTTATTGAATTTAGAAGGCCCTTGAAGCACAAAATGTAAATTGGGGATAGCCAAAGGGGAACATTTATCTTGTCCTTCGCAGTATCAACAGCACATCTCATTTACCATATCACCAGGTATCTTAACAGGACTTCATTTTTATTTATTTTTTGTTATACTGTGTCGAAACAGCTTCTATGGTATCAGTACGAAAAAACTGTCTGAGGAGAAACACGAAGGAAAAAGGCATTTTTTTACGAATAATAATCCCACTTCAACGACTCAAGGAAATAATACGCAGCGAAAGTAGACGTTTTTTCATTCCTTATACATTCTCGCACGCTTGTTTTTTACAGTGTAGACATTATGTTTAGAAGTAGACAGACAAAATGCACTAGTACTTGTACAAATATTTTTTTTTGAATCCGTACATAAAAAGCCCACATCTGTGATATTAACGAATCGTAATAGTTAATAATCTTGAGGCGGTCAATTTATGTAAATCACCTGCACCGTGATTTTTTTAAATAGCACGCTGTGCAAGAATATACAACGCCACCTTGCTAAAAGTTTTTTATCAAGGCAAAAAACATCTGTTGAAGTGCGTACATCGATAATTTCAAGTGTATTTCGATATGTGCAGTATTACTCTGTGCGTAGTCCTCTCAACAGCATTCTTTCCAACACAAGCATCGTCACATGTCGCCTTCGTCTTCACGGCGTCGCAGGGTACCTAAATATCTAACTTTGCGCAACCGGCTGATTTAGTACTTGCATTTGGGCACAAATAGCGCTCACATACAGACATTTCTATGATATTACATCTTGCATACGGTAGAGATTGGCTTTATTCTGCGAGACGCAACCAATGGGAATAGCCTTCATTAAATCGTCCCGCTTTACTTCGATTGAAACGTGTGAGCCTTTATTCCATATGCTATATGCTTCCCACGTCTTCACTACGATATGCGTTGTTGTCATCATCTGCTTGCTTTGCCCTTGGCGAGTTTGTAGTATTCAGTTTGCGAACGGCATCTTGACGTAAGTATAATGCGCTCTGAGGAATAACAATTTCATTTCATTGTTAACGCTCCTACATGAGTCCTTCCTCTTTCTACAGGAGTCCATCCTCTTTAGCGGAACGAGTAACCTACAATGTATCTTACATGTTTCATGGAGAATGCATAAAATATCTCGATAAAATTTTGCGCAGCTACGTAGCTTGTGTCCTATCTCGTGACGTTTTTCTTTTTTTGGCGGGGGGGGGGGGGGGGCGGGGAGTCCAATTCTTCGCTCATTTCTTGATGTCATTGTCAACATTAGTGAATAGAAAATGTTATCTGCAAATGGCAGGTTTTTGATATAATCTCTGTGATTCATCAAACATGCTGCTCTCTAAAGTGAAACCGTCGACGCATTTTCCAACCACATCACGAAAAATGCTGTGATGATTTTCGCTTGTTGCGTACCCTCTTATGCACTTTCTTTTGTATGAATAACGATTACCCGTGTATACCATTTTTAGAATAAATACCTCATCAGTATTCCAAAGCTCATCGAGGTACTTTTATCTAATGACATCTTTATTACGCAGCCCATAAGGCATTTCTCTTGTAAAGTAAAAAAAAAAGATTAGGAGGTCTTTCTCTATCGTGAAAATGGGGCCACGTGAGCGTGCCTCACCCACTAATTTCTTTCTTTCTTTCTTTCTTTCTTTCTTTCTTTCTTTCTTTCTTTCTTTCTTTCTTTCTTTCTTTCTTTCTTTCTTTCTTTCTTTCTTTCTTTCTTTCTTTCTTTCTTTCTTTCTTTCTTTCTTTCTTTCTTTCTTTCTCATTGTCCAATGCTCCCGCCTAGTTTTTCCTTCCACCATGCCGCAAATTCGACATTCACTAAAGTTCTTCGCAAGCAACACTTCAGTTGCTACAAGGAACAATAAAAGTCGTGAGTTCACATCCTCACAAGAATGAAATGCGGAAACTTGAAAATTGACTAGTAACCTCGGTAAAAGATCAGATTGCCATATCAGTTACAGTCGACCACCGACAAGGCGACGATCGAGAGCGCATCGGTTATGGACAACGGTGCATACAAATAAGCAAATGACCGGCGCACCTATGGGGGCCTACTTGTGTACACCCGCATTTCTGTACACTGGCCGGTACCAGGTATCTCGCGAACTATGGCGCCGCCGCTGTCGCCACCGTAATCTGTAACTAATACCAGCTTCGCTTAAAAGAACAATACATAATTAAAGAATAACAAAAAAATAGGGACACCGTAAATGTAAAGTCTGTGACGCTAGTAATTGTTGGCGTTGTACGTCCCAAAACCACGATATGATAAAAAGGGACGCCGTAGTGGAGGGCTCCGGAAATTTCGACCATCTGGGATTCTTTAACGTGCACCTAAATCGGCGATGTCTTTGTGTAAGGAAATAAAGAAAAAACGTCCTCACCCTCACCTCTATATTCTTTTCCTCTATCTCTTTATTTCTGTCTCCGTCTTTCTACCTTTCTTTCTCTGCCTTCCATTTCATTTTGTCAATGCCTGTATTTCTCGCTTCCTTCCTCTATCATTCTTGCACTCTCTTTATCTTTCTCTCTCTTTCTTTGAATCTCTCTCTTTCTCTCCATCTTTTTCTTTCTGCCTTTTCTTCTTCCTGCTTAACTCTTTATGTTTATTTCTATATGATTTACTCTCTCCTATCCTCCTTTCCCTCCTTCTCATCCACACATATGTCCTTCTCTCCCTCACTTTCTTTTCCCACCCCCTTGCTGTACTGTACTATGCAAGGTTCTGCTAGCGTGCCTGGATAGCCGAGTGGCTAAGACGCTCACCATCGGATGGTGCCTACACGGGTTCAAATCTCGCCTCATGAAGAAATTATTTTGCCTAGAATTTCTCTCTCTCTGTCTACCTTTCGTTCTGTTTCTTTCTCCATCTCTCCCTTCCTCTCTTTCTCTCTCTGCACTCGTCGTCTCGCCCATCAGCGTTCTTGCATTTCGCGCCGGAGAAATCGGTGCTTTTGTTTCGGGAGTGAAGCAAAGGATGAAGAAGACGACGAAGATGAAGAAGCGGACGAAGAGATCGTGTGCCGGTTCATGACGATGCTTTTGTGGTGACATCGCCTAAACTACGCCGAGCTACAACAGCATCGTCGCGCAAACTACGCAAAAGCTCTAACAGTTTTATAGTGTGTAACGGAGGATGCATGCCGGAAAATAACTAAACCAATATACCGCTGCAGTGGGTCTCCCCGATTAAATAAACAAAACACAAAGATGCAGCTAGGACAGTGTATTTGGGGCTGCCAGCGCGAGCGTATATCATGAGAAAGTGGCCTTGTGGCAGCGTGCCAGCGTTCGAGCTTGTATAAGTAACACACGATGCTGACGAATACTCCCTACAGGCTCCCAGTCACTCTGCATGGTTGCGTCTAGTGTATATGTTGCACTGGCATGTCTGCAGTACTTTAAGAGCAATAAAATGAAAACAAACAAATGCAAAATAGTGTGCGTGTTTGTCCTAACTTCAAAAAGAATTACGCGGGCGTGAATCAAGCGTGATTCCTTCCACAAACGGATATCGGAAGCAGCAGAGAGAGATTGAGCAGTATTAGTATATGCATGATATCTTGAAGTGGTGATTTAAAGCTCGGGGTGATTTGTGAGGTCATACAATGTAAACAGCAATACCGCACGGTAGGTACTCTGTAGAAATATGAATGCATTTTTTGCGCCAAATTTGTATCTGCAGAAGGCAAAATAGAATATGACAGAATCGCAGATCACGCGTAAGGGCGTCAGCTGTATATTCAGGCGAGAGAGTCACTATGCCAAAGCAGCCAATCCTAAGCAGCGCACAACCTTCTCTGGTGTTTGTCATATCGCGTGTCTCGTTTTCCGTGTGACCATGAGCGCTTTTGTAGAACTTTGCGTGTTTAGCAGGCGCGTCACAAGTTTGAAGGAAGTGCGGCCCCTCCAAGTGGTCATTGCTGCGGCTGAAGCTGCGCAAGCCGGAAGACGCAAATGGTATGCGTAGTTGCAGTTCCGATGACTTATCATCGTATAGTACGTTCTGTATCTATGTTTGAGGAGTTAATTTTTAAAATAATCTGGTAGCGTCATTCAAAAATACGTAATTGGCCTAACATATACTCTCCAGATACCAGCAAGCACCGTGCCAGAAACCCAAAGGCAGGCTGTGTAAGCTAAGAAAAAGGAGTGACGTCATTATAATAATGCCTTCGTTCTCATGCGGCGTCCATTTCATCTTTATTTATTTCAATAAAAAAACGGCAGACTATTTTACGGTATACGACAAACTCATTTTAGTGAAGAAAACACATTTTTCGCGAATAAAAAAGCAACAAGACGTTTCTGAGTTTATGTTCACGTGATTGCGCTATATCTCGATACTGTGCCTCTTAATCTTGAGCTTTTTCTTCAGAATGAAAACTCATAATTGAGGAGCAATTAAATTCACTTGATCTTTCTCTGTGCAGTAACAAGATATTTGTGTCTGTGCATGTTGTTCGATAGTCGAAAAACCATGAACGACTTATGCGCTTAACGACTGTAAGCAATTCACCTGGAGTGGTTTGAGGATTCCTTGTTAGGACTTCTAATCATACAGTCTACAGCTGAAATTTACTAGTTGAACTAACGATTCAATTTACCAGATTTTCTAGCAAAAATGCTTTTCCGGAAGAATATTTCGGATGATCATTTTGACGCTGGCGGCGTAATTGCAGAGAGAAATAATGGCCTTGCAGTTCCTGGCTCCACTGAATCCCAACACAGTAACCATCGCGATTCCCTCCAGCAGAGTGAGCATAAACTTCTAGCTAACTGCACCAAGTAAACCTTATGCAAATGCTCGTAGACCTTGTCCTAGAGGTTGTGTAATGCAGCGCTCGTGCTGCACCAATTAGCACTCCTAATGTTTCGACCTTGACGATAAGTGTCCCGAGTATTGCATCCCAGACTGCTTCTCGTCGTACACAAAATGAGGTGCATTCAGTCCCGCTGTAGCTTCCCCAGCGGGGCTCATATACATTTCACTGGCTGTTGCTACGCTCTCAGCCTACAAAGACGCACTTCTACGCTGTAGTTAACCGCCTTGTGACATAACATTCGCAGAATGTTGGTGTTCGCTCCTGTACTGGACCTAAAAAAGCTGGCCCTCTTCAGTGGCCGTCATGCCACACATGACAAATCTGATGAGATTGACTTCCTCAGCTGAGACAGTGTCATAACAGTGGGTCCTCATCGGTTGTGCGGAACAGTTTAATGTGCGTCCGCGATTACTGCGTCGATCGTGGATCGATAATGCTATGAAAATATATTTAGGTTCGATTACTGCTAATATATGCGAGATAAAAACGCCAGGCCTGCGCTGAAACTGCAGCACAGTCACAGCGAAAGCTGGAAGAGCGGCGTTTCTAGAGCCCGTTAAGCTCTCTTGGGGCTACAATACAAGTACACTAGAAAGGTACCCACTACGTCATAAATCACAATTTTTGTGAAGTTGGGAAGCACCTACTTAGCCATTATTCGTCATTCTGCGGAGAAGCGAGGCACCAGCTACACGTCTGTAAGGCACTTTGTTGACGCGACGACTGATGACGATGAAGAGTTATGGCTCAGCCCCTTGTAATGGTTTGGAATCTATAAACGGCCCACCAGTTATGTAATTTGCATTGGGTGACGCCCGGTCGCTATTTCCCTCTCCCATCATGCTGTATAACAAACGTTGACGTGGGAGAGAGACTGGGGAGGGGGGGGGGGCGAAGAACTTTACTGAGACCCCGAGGGAATGGATCATGCGCTTATGGGCTTCCTTGACAACCAATACAAGTGCACGTGCGAGGAACCCACTACGCTATAAATCATTGTAATTTCACTGAGACCCCGAGGAAGTGGATCATGCGCTTATGGGCTTCTTGGCAACCAATACAAGTGCACTTGCGAGGAACCCACTACGCTATAAATCATTGTAATTTTTGAGAAGCAGGGCAGCAGGCACTGTGCCATTTTTCGTCATTCTACGGAGAGCGTTGGTACCTGCGAAACCCATGTAAGGCATTATGCGCACTTTGTTGATGCTGTGCCTGATGACGATGAAGAATTATGGCAGAGTCCTATGTAATGGGTTGGAAGCATTCCACAACCTACTCGTTGCGCAATTCGCATTGTGTGACGCCTGGTTACAGAATTCGCGTTGTGCGACACTTGGTGCTTATTTTACTCTTCTACCACGCTATATTGCATATGCTAATGTGGTTCCTTCCCGACGTGAAGCCTGTATAGGACCTTTTTGCAAAGCAGTTTCAAGCACCGGCATGGCTCAGAGGATAGCACCGGCATGGCTCAGAATACTGGGCCCCCACGCAGAGGGCCCAGGTTCGAACCTCGTTCCATCCTGGAATTTTTTTCTTATTTCGTTTTTTTTCTTATTTCGAGCGATACTGGTTACGGACACCGGCGGCGGCGGCGGCGGCGGCGGACAACTACGGCGCCAAAAACGGCCGGTGAAATCATCTCATAACAGCTTTCGCTGTAATATCTCATGTCGCCGTGGATCACATCCCTCCGCTGTCAGAAGCTTTAGGAGCCACGTGACAAGAAATCCACCATGTCTCAGTTGAGCTCCGAGGTCCAAGATGAGAGCGCCTCAAAGTGCTATGAGCAGGAGCACAGTGCTCTGTTCTTTACTTCTTCAAAGCTCTACTTCAAACGTCTGTTCACCAATTTATCTACGATATGTGAACGGCCCGTTTTAGCCTTCCTATACAAATATATGGAGCTCTGTGTCCTCCTCCTATAGATACAAAGTAACTAAACAAGTACGCCCTACATGAAAGCCTTGATGATGGATGTTGAACATCACCATAAGCGCGGGCCCAAAGGGGGAGGGGCAGAGGGGAGGGGATGCCGGAGGGCCACCGCCATGTTCTAAGAAACTAAGCAGCGGTGCTCAGTTTTTACAGCGAAAGCTGTTATGACATCATTTCACCGGCCGCTTTTGGCGCCGTAGTTGTCCGCCGCCGCCGCCGCCGGTGTCCGTAACCAGTATCGCTCGAAATAAGAAAAAAAACGAAATAAGAAAAAAATCCCAGGATGGAACGAGGTTCGAACCTGGGCCCTCTGCGTGGGAGCCCAGTATTAAACCTCTGAGCCATTCCGGTGCTTGGAACTGCTATGCAAAAAGGTCCTATACAGACTTCATGTCGGGAAGAAACCACATTAGCATATGCAATATAGCGTGGTAGAGAGTAAAATAAACACCAAGCGTCGCGCAACGCGTCGCACAACGCGAATTCTGTAACCAGGCGTCACACAATGCTAATTGCGCAATGAGTATGTTGTTGAATGCTTCCAACCCATTACAATGGACTCTGCCATAATTCTTCATCGTCGTCAGGCACAGCATCAACAAAGTGCGTATAATGCCTTACATGCGTTTAGCAGGTACCACGGCTCTTCGTAGAATGACAAAAAATGGCCCAGTGCCTGCTGCCCTACTTCTCAAACATTACAATGATTTATAGCGTTGTGGGTTCCTCGCAAGTGCACTTGTAGTGGTTGCCAAGGAAGCCCATAAGCGCGTGATCCATTTCCTCGGGGTCTCAGATAAATTACAGTGATTTAGAGCGCAGTGGTTTTCTCGCAAGTGCACTTGTATTGGTTGCCAAGGAAGCCCATAAGCGGATGTTCCATTTCCTCGGGGTCTCAGTAAAATTACAATGATTTAGAGCGTAATGGGTTCCTCGCAAGTGCACTTGTATTGGTTGCCAATGAAGCCCATCAGGGCATGATCCATTTCCTCGGGGTCTCAGTAAAATTACAATGATTTAGAGCGTAGTGGGTTCCTCGCAAGCGCATTTGTATTGGTTGCCAAAGAATCCCATAAGCGCATGATCCATTTACTTGGGGTCTCAGTAAAGTTCTTCACCCCACCCCGTCTCTCTCCCACGGCAACGTATGTTAAACAGCATGCCGGGAGAGGGAAATAGCAACCAGGCGTCACCCAATGCAAATTACTTAACTGGTGGGCCGTTTAAAGCTTCCAACCCATTACAAAGGGCTGAGCCATAATTCTTCATCACCATCAGTCGTCTCGTCAACAAAGTACACATAATGCCTTACAGACGTGCGGCTGGTGCCTCGCTTCTCCACAGAATGACGAATAATGGCTTAGTAGGTGCTTCCCAACTTCACAAAAATTGTGATTTATGGCGTAGTCGATATCTTTCTAGTGTACTTGTATTGTAGCCCCAAGAGGGCTGACAACGGGCTCTAGAAACGCCGCTCTTCCAGCTTTCGCTGTGACTGTGCTGCGGTTTCAGCGCAGGCCTGGCGTTTTTTTCCATACCTCTCCTCAGTCGGACCTGTCCCGTAATTGTATAGAATACAAAGTTATTGCCATACAGGATTTTGAGAATAGTGGCAGCCGAGGAAACCTGATATTGCATTTTTTTTTCTTTCCCACCTTAACCCCCTGAAAAAGCATGTAGCAATTGCATTTGATTTCTTGATTGAAGATATATCTTATTAAAGAGAATCTAACATTTGGGTGAGCTGCCTATTCAGGCCGTCCACTGGTCACCACACTGCAAACGGTTTCGAGCCTTTTAGGGAGTTTTGGGCTCGTTGCGCAGCGTGCATCCTAAAGGTACTACGCAAAACCCCTTCGAAAGGAGGTTCAAAAGGAGGGAGTGATTAGACGGAACTAAGGAGGTAAATTTGTGTTTTTATTGAACTCATTTTGAGGGCTTGAACGGAGCGCATTGGAAGTTTTTCTGGTTCTTTTGAGAGCCTTTAAAGCCTCCTTTTGGAGGTAAAGTTGGTGTTTTTATGTAACCCATTTTGGGGGCTTGAACAGAGCCCATTGAGAGTTTTCCTGCTTCTTTTGAGAGCTGTTAAAGCCTCCTTTTATACGAGGCCCTAGAGCGGTCGCGAAATGAAAAAAAAAGTATATTTTAAGCACTATATTACGTTTACCGGCCAATTGCCGCTACTATTCATCACTAGGACATAATAGAAAATCGACACCAAGGTATTTATGCACAACAATGACATTTGCATACAAGTACGCACGACACAGGAATCGAACTCGCGACCACACGCACTCAAAGCCAGCACTATAACCATTACACCGCAGTGCCACCACTAGAAAGCTTGCTTTTTTCGTGGGCTTATATATGTACCAATGTATGTACAAAGCGGCTGGTAACCCGTCGGCACAACTTCGAACTTCTGTTCTTTTACCATCGGCGTGTGTTTGCTCTTGCGGAAGGTCAATACATAATTTGTGGGGCGTCATGCAGGCCGAGCCGATCGACGTAAACACCCTCGGCTGCGAATTCTCCGGTTCACCGTGTCGTGCCGCTAGAAAAATTATAAACGTGTGCCCTCTTCGCTCGCGCTAAATTCGTGAATACCAGCGTGACAAAGGTATCTTCAGATGAGCGAACGTATGTGCATTCCATGAGCGTATGCTGTGGAGCAATTTTCGTTATTTCTGCAGCCGCGAACTGCGCGCGTCCAGATGCGGCAGGGTGTTATGAGCGGTTCGAAGACCGCCTGCGTTCTCATATGAAAGTTACACACGCAGATGCCCGACTTAGAGCATTGTAACGCGCCTACATTAAGTGCATTTAATGCGCGCGTACTGCCGCGAGCTGCACGCAGGGGCAGCAGCGCGCTCTGAGCAGCTGAATAAAAATCTGTTTCCGCAATTAGCGCTTATTCGCAATGCACTCTTTAGCGCGGACCGCCTGCGTTCGCATATGAAAATTACACACGCAGAAAATTCCAGAGTTACAAGGACATTGTAACGCGCTTACATAAAGTGCGTTGAATGCGCGCGTACAGCCGCGAGCTGCACACAGCTAGGGGCAGCAGCGCCTTCTGAGCAGCTGAACGCTTATCTATTTCCGCATTTAGCGCTTATTCGCAATGCCCGCTTTAGCACGCCATTCAGTGATTCTCTATAACGCATATTCAGTATTTATTTGCTTTCATACTCGGATACTACCTACATTTCTTACTAATTAGTTTTATTGGTAAGCATCACGCCACCGCGTAAAGCGAATGCCTAACGCGTGCCCCAAGGTGAAGGACAACCTCCTCAGTTTACCAGTGACAGGTCTCCCACAAAACAAAAAAGTTAATGTACTTGCACTTCTCTCTTGTGAACGTCCATGTGTACTTGGCCCTCCCCTCAGACAGATGATGCAGTACCCATTAAAAAAAGCATTACCCTCTTCCTCAATGGAACAGCTGTTCTTGAGAAAATATGGTTCTGTTGAATTACTTCACCACAGCAGCAGAGAGGTTGGCTTGTTTCCACTTCAGAATTTCACAGTCGTAACACAGAAAAACGAGGACTGTAGCAAATATGCAGAAAACTGGAAAAGCTATCATATGTGCACTCCCTCGTCCACCTGCACACTACGTTAAACTTTATTTATACAACAGCAACCTTCAATTATGCTACTATTGATAAAAGATCACCCAATCTACGTTAGAACACAGTGATGACTTTCTGTCTAACTTTCTGTTGCCTATCTTCTACAATGTGTCATAATCTGGGAATCATCTGTTCAATGTGTTTGGTAATAAAACACAAGCAGTTACATTGAGCAGGCAGTGTTTCAGCAATTTGTTTTGCAAGCACAAATTCATTTCCTCAATTTGCATGCACGACAAGTAGTCATACTTCAATTGATAGAAGAACCAGTGGTTGCAACATTTTATTGGAATCAAAACAGCAGCACTTCTCGTGTCAATGTAAGGGTATAGGTATATATTTCCATCGTCGTGCACAGAACCTACTCCCAAAACTGAACACGTGGAACAACATATACAGTACAGTCTAAGCACTATACATAATTCACAACAGTAAAGCAATACGAAAGTAGGGTGTAAAATCTCATCATGATGCGCACTAACGTGTGCATTTCACCGTGCCAGTATGTAAGTATAATAAAAAAAATAGGCTACCCAAGGAACTTGGTGTCAGCCTACACACGAAGGCAACTAATTAGTACAATACGGCTAGCATCACTTTTGGGAAATATGAAACCGTGTAGACAGGTAGTTGCACAGTATTTTATTGCATTAGTTTGCCCTATGGCATCAAAACATGTCGCACATGATTTTGGAGTTGAGTTTCCTACAAAAAAGCCCAAAATAGGCCTGTGGTGTTGAGTGTAGGTCCACTTACCAAGGTGCATAAGAGCATTCAGCAATGCCCACAAAATTACAAGGTTGCCTTCATATGTTGCTGTACATTTTTACTCACAGATACCTGGAAGCCATCGTAAATTTCTGGAAGTGTGCTTGGGAACTTGTCGGCATAATCACATGACTGCAATGTACCAGTACTTCTAATATGCATAACAAGTACAACCATGCTTTAATTTTTTTATGCCAGCTAGTGCCATCTGTAACTCAAAAGTTCATCCTTAATTCCTCACTTGATGGCTTACGCATAATTACCACATTGAAGATAATCCAAGCACCATGGCTGCAACGTCAACTTGCAATTAGACAATCACAGGCATTAAATAAAAGAATTCCTGTAAATAGTGACTGGTCGCTTTGCACCATGGATCCTAGGAATTGGTATGCCATGAGGTTGAATAAAAATTGACCACACATATATAGAGACTGTGAAACAGTCAGGAGTTCAGTTCATAGGTAAGGAAAACGTGAAAACGAAATCAGAACACATATCAACAAAGGGGACGGAATGACACACTACTAACAACTGAAGTTGAACATGTGCTTGGCTTTTTTAGTCATGTGTGTTTATATATTTCTGTGGTTTTGATTACACTTCAGTTACTAGTAGCGCATTCTCCTGTCTGCCCCCTCCATTCCTCTGTGGATGTGTGATTGTTTAGTCTTGTAATTTTTTCGCACTGTGTGTTTACATCATTCTGTGGTTTCGATTAAACTTCAGTTGCTAGAAGCGCGTCATCCTGTCCCCTTCATTTCTCTGTGCTGTGATTTTTTTTGCACCCTCTTTAACTATAAATATACACCAACTCGCCCAACTGCCCCTGTTAAGACTTATGTTTGCTGAATAACACTGGGTCCACTCAGCGTCTTCTTAAACAATGCGAAATTTTCAAATGCACACGATATCAGAAAGGTTGCACGCAGTATTGCGCATAACACTCTGCATCAATACCAGTGTTGGCCTAAATGTGGTAAGATGTATGAGCTGTTCGACATAGTTAAAGTGAGGCGCATCAGGGTGTTCCCACAATCATGGGTGTCGGCAGGGGTTTGCACAAAGGGCACCTGCTGCCATCAAGACACACCAGCACTTGACTACACCCAAGCTACACCAATGCCCTCCTGCTCACCAGGCCGGCACGTTACGCCGCCTTGCACCCCCAAGACAAAATCCTGCCGACACTCATGCCCACAATACACTTTTCTTGAACACAGACTGGTGGGCAAGCAACACTTGCTGCTTTGCAGAAGCGTATTCCTGAAAATTACACACAAAAAAAGAAGCCCACTAAGATTTCTGTATACATAAAATGAATGTCTTACCGAAGATTCGCACTTGACTATCCTTATTGCAGGAATTTTGTCAAAACACGAAATAAATACAAAATTCAGATGCTGCTAAGTATTTCCTTGTGAGCGTTTCACTTCGTTTGCACAGGGCGAAAAACAAACAGATGTAAAAAAAATGCGAAATTGACCAGAAGTGTACTCTTGCCATGTTCACCCTTATGTGGGTAGTTTTTGATGTCAGTAAAGTTATCATTATAAGTACACTTTAAAAGGGTTGTGAATGTTAGCAAGGTCTTGATTAACCACCCTACTCTGTTTAGGAGTGAAGATTGGGCAACTTGGCACTGAACCATGGCAAGGCAAAAATAAGCACACTTCTAATGAGGATAAACTAAGGCCTGGGAACAATAACAGCGCTTTCACCTTGTCAAATCGTGTCAACAGTCATGATACTGTGTATTGGTCATAAAAACTATGGCAACATAATGCAAAACAGCAAATTAACGAGGGAATAAACAAGATGATTCAACAATCTGGTTCAACAGACTCAACAGCTGACTTATATCAATGCGATTAAATTAGCCTTGCACATCTCCTAATGGCTAAGAATATGCACATGTAACCTTGGCAAATTCCACTGTTGATACGTGACCGATGAAGTTGCATTCCTTCCGTGCCGTTGAATGGCCGTTTCTTCTTTTCTGTTTTCACTGTTTTCTGATTTTCATTGTTTTCACTAGCGTAAATGTTCACCCTTTTTGATTTTGTCACGTTGCAGATGGCGTAGGTGTTTTGCCTTTGAATGTGCACGTTTCTTCTGCTTTGTCTTTTATGTTTCTTTTTGTATGCGTATATGCTTTGCCTTTGAACGTGCACACGTTTCTGCTGCTCTCTCTCTTTTTGCTCTACTGGGCCTTGTGCACTTTTCAAGCTACCATTGTCGCTTTTCACTTGAGGCCCATTTCCTGTATTTTGCTGGAATAAACATTTATCCATTCATTCAATACCATAAAACGCATGTGCTTCACAATACACACTGCAGATGTCTGTCACATGATATGGCCGTCATTGTATAGCTTTAACATGATTTATTCGTTCTAGCTAAATGAATCCAAGCTAATGATGTTAATGTACCTTGATATGCTATTTCACTGTCCCTTGATGCATATGTATGAAGGTACAGTGCTTATGTACCTTAATATGCTATTTCAGGGGACGGGCAGAGTGCGCAATGCAGAATTGTTGCCGAAAAGTCTTTTCACTTCCTGACAATCTGTGCTTCGGTGGGTTCTCACAGTTGCATGGCGGGAGAAAGATGTCCAGGGTAGTTGACTGCATCCAAGGTAGATGCTGCAAAATGAGAGCGCACGGTCTTGTCACATGTCAATGTGCGCAAATTGACACGATGACGAAGGATAAAACAAACAAGTGAAGTTGGAGAAAAGAATAAATCGAAAAGGAAGTTGTCCTTTATGCACATTCCATCATGTGACAATGTGAGAACCGTGGCCTTTTGTTCTAATGTATGTTCCCTGAAAGCATCATGCCTCATTCATGCTTTATCGCAGTCAAGAAAATTATATCGTGCAAACAACTTTATCAGGGCGCACTCCTGGGTCGATTGACTGGTCGTATGAAGTATGAGTGATATTCACAGAAGTTCCAAAACGTGCATCACACATCATTGCTATCTGAGTTTAACGACTTAAATGCAAAGCATTTGTTAAACACTTCTACGACTTTGAATGGATCTATTTACTTATCTATCTAGCCGCCTACGACTCATAGCTCGTGTGGTTGTTTCGTTAATGGGATGGCTGTTTCGTTAATGGACTGCATGAAGAACATGAATGATGGGTCTTAACTTGAAAATCATGATATTGCCACGCCCGCTTCTTCTTTTATTTTGATGTGTTCGAGTTTGACCAGCAAGGACGGGTATCGACGCTCGACGCCGGCAGCGTAGCAGTGTTCGAGAAGCGTCACGATTTTAGTAGATCGTTTCGTTAAGATTGCGCGCCGCCCGTGAATGTTCTAGCTTTGTCGAGAGATAATGCCGCCACCAGCGATATTGCTGGAAAGTTCGATAGCGCCTGTATAAAAAGCCGACGCGCTTGACCGCTTGTCAGTTGATCGACGGACGACGCCCTGTTCGCCGCTATCATTGTACAGCGTGTATTGCTGTAGTTCTAGTTCTCATTTTCCGGCCACAAGTTCGGCCAAATAAACAGTTTCATCCTGCAAACGCCGACTGCTGTCTTCGTCGACGTCACGACCACGTGACATCTGGTGGAGGTGCTGCTTCTTCCATGATCCGGACGCCCCCGCGAAGCGCTGACCCAAGCCCAAGCCGCGAGGAGGACGACAGCAAAGAAAACCCGGATCGTCGAACAAGCCGCAGGCAGAAGGGACTGCAGCCAGAGCACGGGCTCCTTCCCGAAAAAACCAGGCAGCCCCAGGTCCCAACACCCACCGCAGCGACGATGACCGACCCCGTGCAGCCTGCGCCGATCGTACTCCGGCAGCCCAAGGAGCCGCCAACCTTCCGCGGGTCGTCATTCGAAGACCCGGACACCTGGCTCGAGACTTTCGAAAGGGTCTCAACATTCAACAACTGGGACTCCGAGGACAAGCTTCGACACGTTTACTTTTATCTTGAAGACGCAGCAAGGACCTGGTTCGAGAATCGGGAGTCCACTCTTCGAACTTGGGACGCCTTTCGAAGCGCTTTCCTGCAGACGTTTGCAATCGTCGTCAGAAAAGAAAGGGCCGCAGCCTTGCTAGAGACGCGGGTTCAACTTCCAAATGAAAGTGTTGCCATCTTTGGAGAGGAAATGACGAGACTGTTCCGCCACGCCGACCCAGCCATGCTTGAGGACAAGAAAGTCAGGTTGCTCATGCGAGGGGTAAAGCAAGGGCTCTTTGCTGGGCTGATGCGGAACCCACCCTCGACAGTCCAAGAATTCATCTCAGAGGCGACGACGATAGAGAAGACGCTGGAAATGCGCAACCGCCAGTATAATCGCCGTTCGATTCAAGAAAGCCCAGCTGTTCATGCCGTCGGCTCCGACGACCTGTGTGAAACGATCCGAGCGATCGTGCGCGAAGAACTGCGCAATCTTTTACCCTTACCACAGCCTGAAGTTGCCTCGATCGCTGACATCGTCCGAGAGGAAATACAGCAGTCTCTGGGCACCTCCGAGTCAGCGCAGCCACAGCTGCAAGCAGTGAGCTATGCCGCTGCAGCCCGACGCAACGCCCCCCCTCCTCGCCCACGTCAAGACGCCGCGCCACCCCAGCAGTTCCGCCGCCAGGCACCACCGCCGCCGCCACCGACGTCATACCGCCCGCCAGCCGGCCAGCTAAACACGCCGAGGAAGACCGACGTTTGGCGCGCCCCCGACCACCGCCCACTCTGCTACCATTGCGGGGAAGCTGGCCACACTTACCGCCGCTGCCAGTACCGACAGATGGGACTGCGTGGGTTCGCCATCGACGCGCCGCGTCCACAGCGAGGGGAAAGACCACGGGACATCGCCGACTACCTCGCGGGAACGCAATGGACGCCCCGACAACCTTCCCGTTCCTCGTCGCCAGGCCGCTACGTCTCCCCCCAACGCCGACCATACACTGGCCCAACGCGAGGCCGGTCACCTAGCCCGTATCCGGAAAACTAAGGGCAGCAACCGATGGAGGTGCGGTTGCTGAACGACGAAACGTTGAAGATCCTCCGCCGTCGACGACGACGCCGCGACGAAGTTCCGAGCCCCCGCCGCACGCCGAACGACGTCGTGAAGACGAAACTTTGCGACCCGTGGAAGCAGACCTGACGACGCAACGCGGAAGCAGTGGTGCAAACCGACGTAGCCGTGATCCGATGCCGCGACGTACACGCAACGCAAGACGGCGGACTAGCGACCTCGACGTACTATTCGACGGACACAACGTTACCGCTCTCGTCGACACTGGGGCCGACTATTCCGTCGTCAGTGGGTCATTCGCCGCGAAGTTGAAGAAAGTTAGGACTGCTTGGGAAGGTCCTGAAATCCGCACCGCTGGAGGTCATTTGATAACGCCGGCTGGAGTCTGCACAGCAAGAGTCAGCATCAGTGACCGAACCTATCCTGCGAGCTTTCTTATCCTGCAGCACTGTTCCAGGGACGTGATACTTGGGATGGACTTCCTAAGTGAACACGGTGCCGTAATAGACCTGAGATCTGAGTCAATAACACTAACCTCAGAAAAAGCGCTGCCGCCACACACGACGCCAGGAAAGCCCGTATTGAATGTGATAGAAGAGCACGTCACCATTCCGCCTCTCTCCAGCATCATCATTTCCGTCGGCACCGAAGAACACGCAGACCTTGAAGTTGTCATCGAGGGCGATCAGCACCTACTTCTCAACTGTCAGATTTGCGTCGCAAGAGGCATAGCCGAGCTGCGTGATGGCAAAGCAATGGTAGTGCTGACAAATTTCAGCCACGAATATAGGCACCTCAACATTGGTACGACGGTCGCCTACATCCACGAATTCGTGGAATCGAGCAATGCTCTCGCCCTCTTCGATGCTACCGAACCTGCTTCGACGAATCGACGAAACCAACCAGATTTCGACGTCAACCCGAGCCTCCCGAAGCACGAGCAAGACCAGCTAAAAACCCTGCTCTTACAATTCAAGGACTGCTTCTCGCCGTCGTCAAGAATTCGACAGACCCCAGTCGCGAAACATCGCATCATAACAGAAGAAAGTGCCCGACCAATCCGTCAGAACTCGTACCGAGTTTCGACGCGAGAACGCGAGGCCGTCAAGAAACAGGTCGACGAAATGCTACGCGACGACACCATCCAGCCGCCCAAGAGTCCGTGGGCGTCAGCTGTGGTGTTAGTGAGGAAGAAGGATGGAATCCTACGTTTTTGCGTCGACTATCGTCGCCTGAACAAGGTCACGAAGAAGGACGTGTACCCTCTCCCACGAATAGACGACGCCCTAGATCGACTCCACAACGCCAAGTACTTTTCGTCGATGGACCTCAAGACCGGCTACTGGCAAATCGAAGTCGACGAGAGAGACCGAGAAAAGACTGCCTTCATAACACCAGACGGCCTGTTCGAGTTCAAGATCATGCCCTTTGGTCTTTGCTCGGCGCCCGCGACTTTCCAACGCGTTATGGATACAGCACTGGCCGGCTTGAAGTGGCAGACGTGCCTTGTGTACTTGGACGACGTCGTCGTGTTTTCCTCGACCTTCGACGAGCATCTCCGGCAGCTTGAGGCAGTACTTCAAGCAATCAAGGCCTCTGGACTGACCCTGAAGCCAGAAAAGTGCCAATTCGCGTACGACGAGCTCTTGTGTCTGGGTCATGTGATCAGCAAGTCTGGAGTGCGCCCAGACCCGCGGAAAACAGCTGCCATCGCCGACTTCGCGCCACCCACCGACAAGAAGGCCGTGCGCCGATTTCTCGGCTTATGCGCCTATTACAGACGCTTCGTCAAAAACTTTTCAAGTATCGCCGACCCACTGACGCTTCTCACGAATAATAACGTGGAATTCAGGTGGGAAACGGCGCAAGTGCAAGCCTTTCAAGAACTTAAACGACGTCTGCAGACGCCACCCATACTTGCGCATTTCGACGATTGCGCCGATACGGAAATACACACCGACGCAAGCAGCGTAGGACTCGGTGCCGTCCTTGTGCAGAAGACTGACGGGCTTGAAAGGGTTATCAGTTATGCTAGCCGGTCTTCGACGAATACCTTCGACGCCTTGAAGCTGTACGTCAAGCGATCAAGACCTCCGGACTCACCCTGAAGCCTGAAAAGTGCCGCTTCGCGTACGAGGAGCCCTTGTTTTTCGGTCACGTGATCAGCAAGAATGGTGTTCGCCCGGACCCGCGGAAAACAGCTGCCATCGCTGCCTTCCCGCCACCCACCGATAAGAAGGCCGTACGCTGTTTTCTCGGCTTGTGCGCCTACTACAGACGCTTCGTCAAGGAATTTTCACAAATAGCCCAGCCACTAACGCACCTGACGAAGACCGACGTGCCATTCAAGTGGGAAACGGCGCAAATCGAGGCATTTCAAGAACTTAAACGACGCCTTCAGATGCCTCCAATACCAGCGCATTTCGACGAAGACGCCGATACGGAAATCCACACCGACGCAAGCAGCCTAGGACTCGGCGCCGTCTTCGTGCAGAAGACTGACGGGCTGGAGAGAGTCATCAGTTATGCTAGCCGGTCGCTATCGAAGGCAGAAATCAACTATTCCACAACGGAAAAGGAGTGCCTGGCCATCATCTGGGCTACATCGAAGTTTCGCCCCTACCTCTACGGCCGGCCCTTCAAAGTTGTGAGCGACCACCACGCCTTGTGTTGGCTAGCTAACTTGAAGGACCCTTCCGGTCGCCTCGCACGGTGGAGCCTAGGACTGCAAGAATTCGACATTCACGTCGTTTACAAGTCCGGAAGAAAACACTCTGACGCCGACTGCCTGTCTCGTGCCCCCGTGGACCCGCCGCCGCAAGACGACCCGGATGATGACTACTTATTGGGAACCATAAGTGCCGACGACTTCGCTGAACAACAGCGATCCGACCCGGAACTCAGAGGCCTTATGGAATACCTCGAGGGCAAGAACACCGTCGTTCCGAAAGTGTTCAAGCGAGCACTGGCGTCGTTTTTCTTACGCAACGGCGTTCTCCAAAAGAATAACTTCTCGCCACATCGAGCCAAGTACCTTCTCGTGGTGCCTCCAGAATTGCGACCAGAAGTCCTCGAGGCCCTGCACGACGACCCGACAGCAGGACACCTCGGTGTTTCCCGAACGCTGGCAAGAGTACAGGAAAAGTACTACTGGCCGCGCCTTGCCGCCGACGTCACTCGCTACGTAAGGACATGCCGAGACTGTCAGAGACGCAAGACACCGCCAACAAGACCAGCGGGCTTCCTTCAACCGATCGAGCCACCTCGGCGACCGTTCCAGCAGATCGGGATGGACCTCCTGGGGCCGTTCCCAACGTCGACTAGCGGTAATAAGTGGATCGTCGTAGCTACCGACTACCTGACCCGCTACGCCGAAACAAGGGCCCTACCTAGAGGCAGTGCTGCCGAGGTAGCGAAGTTCTTTGTTGAAGACATCGTTCTGCGTCATGGCGCCCCAGAGGTCCTCATCACCGACAGAGGTACGGCGTTTACAGCGGAGCTAACTCAGGCGATCTTGAGGTACAGCCAGACAAGCCACCGCCGGACCACTGCCTACCACCCTCAAACCAATGGCCTGACCGAGCGGCTAAATAAGACCATCGCCGACATGCTGGCCATGTACGTTGACGTCGAGCACAAGACGTGGGATGCCATCCTTCCGTACGTGACCTTCGCATACAACACCGCTGTGCAAGAAACGACGCAGATGACGCCGTACAAGTTGGTATACGGACGGAGCCCGGCAACGACGCTCGACGCCACGTTACCAAACGTGACCGACGAGGAAAACGTCGACGTGACCACCTACTTACAACGTGCCGAAGAAGCTCGACAGCTCGCCGGCCTGCGCATCAAGACCCAGCAGTACGCCGACAGCCGTCGCTACAATCTTCGACGACGCTTCGTGGAATACCATCCCGGCGACCGTGTTTGGGTCTGGACGCCAATACGCCGACGTGGGCTTAGCGAAAAACTCCTTCGGCGATATTTCGGGCCATACAAGGTTCTTCGACGCCTCGGCGCTCTTGACTACGAGGTCATCCCGGACGGCATTACGAACTCCCAGCGACGCCGCGCACGACCTGAAGTCGTCCATGTCGTGCGCCTTAAGCCGTTTTTTGCGCGTTAGCGAACCTGGGAACTCTACTTTTTCCTTTGTTATTGTAATTTATTTGTGTATGCACTTGTTTTTTTTCCTTTCCATGTTCTGTTGCAAGCATCGGGACGATGATTTTTCAGAGGGGGGCAATGCCACGCCCGCTTCTTCTTTTATTTTGATGTGTTCGAGTTTGACCAGCAAGGACGGTTATCGACGCTCGACGCCGGCAGCGTAGCAGTGTTCGAGAAGCGTCACGATTTTAGTAGATCGTTTCGTTAAGATTGCGCGCCGCCCGTGAATGTTCTAGCTTTGTCGAGAGATAATGCCGCCACCAGCGATATTGCTGGAAAGTTCGATAGCGCCTGTATAAAAGCCGACGCGCTTGACCGCTTGTCATTTGATCGACGGACGACGCCCTGTTCGCCGCTATCATTGTACAGCGTGTATTGCTGTAGTTCTAGTTCTCATTTTCCGGCCACAAGTTCGGCCAAATAAACAGTTTCATCCTGCAAACGCCGACTGCTGTCTTCGTCGACGTCACGACCACGTGACAATATGCATTTCATTAACGGCATGATTTACACGTCACTTCCCTTGGTTCTTTGCGACTGTTTCGTTAACTTGATATTTACAAAATAGGTATGGTGTCACAAGAGTGTATGACGCACATAAACGACAGTTTCTAACGTGCAAATCATGAAACGCTTGTCATGTATGGCGTTATTTTGAGAACATGGTCTCGGGAGCGCTAGTGGCCGTTTCGCCAGCTTTATATACAGCAAAATTGGTATTGTGCAGTGTGACTGTACGTCCAACATAAATGACAGCTTGCAACATGAAAATAATGACATGCATGTCATCTACACACGCCACGCTCATGGTGCGCTCGCGGCCTGTTCGCTAGCTTGACATACACCTAAATTGATATAGCGTGACGTGATTGTGCGACGAACACAAATGACATATAGTAACATGAAAATAAGGACATGCATGTCATTTACGGCATGGAGCCTGGTGTACTCGCGTCCGGTTCTCTAACTTGATATCATACCAAGATTGGTATAGCGTGACGTGACTGTATGACGTACATAAATGACAGCTGGTAACATGGAAACAATGAATGACATGCGTGTAATGTACGGCATGGGTTACATGCCATGCTCATTGTGCGCTGGCGGGCATTTCGCAAGCTTGACACGCCGATTTTCTTTTCTTTTTTTTTTTCTTTTCATTGCACTTTTCAAGCGACGCAATGTGCAGAAGGTCATCTACAGGTGCATAAGCGACGATAAGGGCTCGCAAAGAGAGAGAACATCAGTATTACTTACAATTTTTGTCCCTGACTGTCCCGAGCACGCAGGGTGCCCATCATCTGCTTGGTAATGCACAGCGGCACGCTCGCTTGAGTCGACAGGCCGTCGCGATTATCGCACTCGCAGCGTCGCATGTCGCACTGTCGTCAAAGCACGCATATCACATCCAGCGGCGAGAACACAGTGAGGCTGCAGGCACAAAACACGCACACACGACCGACACAGCTGATCACTTGAGAAGTGGCGTTCACAAGGCCTAGCCGCCTAGCTACGACGATCGCGCCGCCGCGGGGACGACTCCCTCCTCACGTTTCTTTCTTTTTTTGTTTTTTTTTTCTTCGCGCGCGCATGCGGCGCGAAGCTTTATCCCATTTCACTTCGGTAGCGCCTCGTCTGGCTTGCTTTTGACCTGGCGGGGGCGGGCCGCAGTAGGCTGAAGCCGCCAAGGGCAAAGGGCTGCCTCGCTTCCTCTCCAGCCGTTCGGAGGGTCGCGTGTATCTCTTTCTCTGGGCTATCTGTGCAAGGGATTTTTAGTACGCTGAAGCATGCCGCCTCTTTCTTTTACTTTTTTCCCCCGCACAGCTGCATACATGCCCGCCAGCACTGAAGGCATTATGGGAAGCTTCGGAAAAAATAGAGAAAACATGCCAGAGGAGATGAGATGGGAGTTTTTTGTTCTTGGAACTCCATTCGACGAATGGCGTCATATAGTGAATTTACCTCCTTTCTTCTACATAATTTCTTAACGAAGTAAAATTGAGGACGCAGAACTTTATTACACCCACCTCATTACACCCTAAGGGAGTAGTGTCCAGATGAAGGTAGTATTAAGGAGGATTGTAGCCCTTAAAACGCCCAATTCGGCTAGTTTGCGTTTGCAGTGTGCACTGCCGCGGTGGCCCTCCCCAACAGCCCGCACTGGCGGTAAGGGTCATCGCTGAGCAGAGTGGCCTCCCAAAGCTCCTCTGAAGGAATTGGGAGGAAGTCAACGTCGGTGTTGAATTGGCATGCCCACACCATGTGGTATTCATTGGCTACCTCTCCATATTGCTGGCACTTCGCGGAGTATTGTGTGGGGTACCATTGATGTAACATAGCTGTTGTTGGATATGTGTCGGCCTGCATTCACCTAAGGGTGTTTTCCTTCATCCTAATAAAAAAATAGTGGTGGTGGATAAGTTTGCTTGGCCTCTACATGCACCACGAGAAAGTTGGCAAACCTCAATGAAACTACTAAATGACGGCAGCCTGTACCGTCTTATGAAAGATACGCCCGTCATACAAGGGAGGCCGTTCTGAGAAAAGGGCCATCCCTTAAGTTTCATTTTTGCATTCGTTGCGAGGCTTCTTTCTTTCGATGTAGACCATTGGGAAGGGGGTAGGGCGTTGCGATGAAACACATCTCCTAATCGCGAACCGTGCCACACCTGTGATCATCACTCCTAACCTGCGAAAGGAAGAAGCAAATCGCATGTCTAGTGATTAATGCACTTTAATGCGTACGCTAGCTAAACATAATTAAAAATAACACTTCGTACATTAGTCCCTAAACTTTTTTTTTTACTTTTTTTCTCCATAAAAACGAAATAAAAAAAGACGGGCTGCAAACGGATGCCTCAGGCACTGATGGCAGGAATTTCGGAATGGTAAGATTACGCTGGGCGAGCTGGTATAGCTTCACTCTGCGCTACAGAACAGCGCGAACTGTCGGGCTGTTATCCAGTACGAGATTACAGAGCGACCTTGGATGAGAGAGAGAGATGGCGGAGGGGCGGCTTCTATGGAAACAACAATGAAACAGCCTGTACAACCTTGGTAAACATTACACTTTTCGCAGCACGACGAATGCGTGAGGAAAACGAGAGGGATGATATAGTGAAGGCTCTTCCGGCCTCATACATACTCCGGATTCCCGTTGGAAAGGCTATTAGAAAAGCTTACAACACAGAAAGAAAAGCGCAGATACACATCTCTTACGCCTAACGTGTAACTCGAGAACCGCAACCGCGGCGTTAACAGGAAATCCCACAGCGCTATGCAGTGCCCAACATTTCTTGCATGCACCTGCTCGCGTGCATTTAAAAGCGAGGGCCACAAGCACCCCGCGTGGGGATTCGACATCCAGACTTGCCGCGGTGCGTTAGCGTGAGGATAGTGGTGGGTCAGATTCATCATACGCGGAAGGATAGACGATGATTCGATTTTCGTGCGACAAAGTGGTTCAGTGAAAGGGGAAGCAAAAAGTGGGCGGGAGAACGCGCTGAGAACGCACTTTGAAAACTTGCTAGGAAGGCGGCACCGACATTATTGGAAAGAAATGAGAATGAAAATAAGACTGAACTTGTGTTTTGGGCAACAACGAGGCCAGAGAGATGCGAAGTTCACGTATGTAGGAAGCGCGCTTTGAGACTACCATGTTAGCGGATGGATGCCGGCCCTGGAAACTAGACGCCATTTCTCGCTCAACAAGGAGAGGAATGTCTTGGTAACCAAGAAGTACACGCTTTTGAAACTATAAGCAAACAAGCATGCAAAGAAGTAAATACACACAAAGTTAGGTTGCAACAAAAGAAAACAAGATCCAAGCGAAGACAGACACGACAAGCTTGCCGTAACGGTCTGCCAAAAGAAACAGCGAGAAAAGTGGCCTCGCCGCTGCGGCGGTTTCGACACAGGCGTTTCCATATCGCGTTGGCTTCGCGCTCGTATACGACAGAATCGCGAGAGAAGCAATCTCGCTAAAACTTTTGAGTGACTAGGCAACCGTTAGCGACATTGCTGCTTTAGCAGAGGACAAACAAAAACCGCGGATTGTTTGTTGCGCGAAATTGCACAGCACGTTTATAGCCAAGTGGAGTTTGTATAGAGTTTTCGCCGGGTGTGTACAGGTGACACAGGGTCCCCCGAGGACTTCGGGTCTTTCTAGAACGAGGCGCCGCAACCAGCGATCGCATAGAATAGAGAGCATGTATACTACACAAGGCGGCGTTCCGTAGAATAGCTGTAGGGGTTTCGGCGAGTCTAATTACCAGCTAATTCGGAGAGGAGCGTGGCGTCGCAGACAATTTCCACGAACTTTTCTTTCGCGGGGACTTGTACGGGCTATATACGAAACCACGCCGCCGGAAACCGGCGGCCGTGCAATTACTATAACGTGGCTGTTGCGTTAGCCTCCAAGTTTTACACTGGGATTTTTCCACAACTTGAAAGGCGTTCGGCGCCGCAATTTCTCGCATTGTCGGAATTAAAGAGACGGTGGAAGCGATAAGGCCGAGCTAGAAGCTGAAGAAGAGAGCGTCGAAGGCTTGGAACCTCCGCAGTGAAATATATCTATACGTGCTATATGTCGAAAAGAGAACTCCGAAGTTTATAATTGGCCTCCACAATGTTGGTATTGTGTGGTCAGCACGTTAATTTGGAAACCTTTCAAACGCCGCTTGTTGCAAGGTTCGTCTGACACAAAGAGTCCGCGCGTTGAACATTTCTGCATACGTGGTTGCGGTAGAAGAACAGAAACCTTTTCCGAAATTAAGCGATCCGTGTGCAAAAGTACAAGTTCTTTTATTCCTACTCCTGAATGGCACCATGCAGCGCAGTTATTGTATAGGAAAAGCTTGAGCGACTGTGGAATTAAAGAAGGATTAGGGACATCGACACGCCCAATTATCTCAGTGAGGGCTCGTTCTAAGATTAAACACCTAGACTAACATTTCTTCCTCCCCTTCATAACCACCCAGATTAATTTACGTAGAAGAGCGGATATCCTGAGGAGAAACTCAAAACATGTATACTTGAAGTTAGCAACGCTAACTTTCTAGACACATGAGAGCCTGACGAGATGCTGCCGATTGTGAAATCCCGACAGCTGAGAGCGCGCTCGTCGGAAATAATTTTGGAGTCACTTATAAAAGAGACGTTTCTGCTTCGTAAATAATTCTTCGCGGAGTTTGTTTCTTCCTTAGACACAATCAAATGAATCCCTACAGGCAATTAAGTCAACGAAAGTATGGGGACATTATTTGTTGTCTTGAACTTTATTGTTCTAATGATGACATAAATTTAAACGAATTAAAGTGAACGAGGAAACACCCTTTTCGTAGGTGGGGCCCTGTTACTGGCCTAGATTTCACTTGGGCGTTTATGTCCTGGGTCCAATGTGAATGAAGCAATAAACGATTGCGTGACAGATTGCTGGAATACAGCCCACTTTTTTAGCGCATCGGCCAATGCACCAAGAATTCGGCCACCCTCTTATTCATGCTTCGCTTATGCAAAAGCTTTCCTTTGAAAGTTCTGTAGCACGTGTTTCACTTGGAAGTGTCTGGCGTCGAGACGTTGTGTTAAACTGCAGTGAATTCCGCTTAGGCATATGTTTTTCATCAAACTAAAACCTAAGCGCATACTACGCCAATATACGGTTCCGTTTGAAGCAATCGCAGTGTCAGAGCCTGCGCCCTGTTTAACTTCCTATCTGGAGGAGGAACCTCTCCTGCCCATAGCGAAATGCTGAGTAATTTGATTGTAAGTAGTGGGTTAAGTAGTGGGTTGATCCCTATTTACCAATCCTCCAGGTACCCAGAGGTACACTTGCGCCCTGGAGTGGGCCAACTCATTGATATTCAAATCCCTTCTCCCACGGATTCCATATGAGCACGGAACCATGTAAGGGTATAAGTCGTAAGTTACTTCTCATCGAGTATGTCCTTGGCTCATTTGCACACAGCGCCAACACTGAAGGCCCGAATGGCTGCCCTACAATCACTAAGTATTGTAAATGGCATATTGTAAATTGCATATCAATATTGTAAATTTGCAAGATCGTCATCTAAGAGAGCCATCGCAATGGCAACCTCCTCAGCTGCATTAGTGCCCACAACACTTAGCATAGCGCGGTTCCCTATAGAAATGGTATGACGTCCAGATGCCCACAGTTGGCAGTAACACTTCAAGCTTTTCAAGGAAAAGCGATAAGGCTGGAATGTTCAAGGAAAAGCTTGAAGTGGACCCCTCATATAAAGCCCCTAACAGGGTTCTCTGAGCTATTGGAAATAAAAAAAAAATGGTACTCCATTCCTTTATCTTGTAACAAAAACAAAATATGCCGCTGTCTCATATTCAAATAATGAAATCCTGATGTCTTTACAGATGCACGACTATGTGATCCACATGCAGCCCTTAATTCTTTTGCGGCTGACGCGCGTTTACTGTAATGAATGAATGGTCCAGGTACACAACAAAATTCAAGGTAATTTCGCAATTGGAGAGATGAAAAGTGCACATCAGATACATTGTTGTACGAGAGCAGTTACCAAAACGATATCTCCAATATTTTGCAATTTACGAATGTTAAAAGCTGTTAGATCTTTGCCTAAGTTTAGTGCTAAACAACGACTTGGTTTTGTTTGTAATATTGCCAAGCGCGCTGCTTTCATTCTATGGTTCATGTTACCGCCCCCTTACATGTGTTACTACTGTTTTGCGCAAACCGCGCCAAAATGTCTGGAAACGTTGCAGATTGTTTTACGAACATCTCTTACGCTCGAGCGCGGAAGTGCGAACAGCTGAGTCTATTCTGGAACTAAAGCGGCCACTAGCGATAATGCTGGAATGTTCGATCTCGCATGTTTAAAGCCGACGCGCCTTACTGCAGATCAGATTATCGACGGCCGACGCACTCTTCGCCGCTGTCAGCGTACAGCGTAAATTGCTTGTACCTTGCCTGCTCAGTTTCCGGGCACAAGTTCGCCCATATAAAAAGTTTCGTCTCGACCACACCCGAGTGCTCCCTTCGTCAACGTCACGACCACGCGACATCTGGTGGAGGTGCTTCCGGCTCCATGTACCAAACGCCCCCTCCCGCTGTGAGCCAAGCCCACGCCGACAAGGGAACATCGACGCCAACCCTGACCAGCGAGCCAGCCGCGGGCAGCAAGGTCTTGCACCAGAATACGGATCCCTACCCGACAAGACCAGGATCACAACAAAGACAACAGAGACAATGACCGCCGCTGTGGCGCCTACAACGGTCGCCGTGCATCAACCGAGGGAGCCTCCGACCTCCCGCGGATCACCATGCGAGGATCTGGAAAGCTGGCTGGAGGCATACGACCGGGTCTCCACGATCAACAAGTGGGACTGCCACGAGAAGCTACGCCACGTTTATTTCGCCATCGAACATGTCGCGAGGACCTGGTACGAGAATCGAGATTCTACGCTAACGTCATGGGTCCTCTTCCGCACCGGATTTCTGGACACCTTCACGAGCGTCACCCGGAAAGAAAGGGCTGAAACCATTCCGGAGACCGGTGTGCAGCTCCCCAAATAGAACATCGGGATGCACAACGACATGTCCGAAGAAAAAATGTTCGCTTCCTGATGTGGGGAGTGAAGGACGAACGTTTCGCCAGACTTGTGCGTAACCCGCCGAAGACGGTCTCAGAACTCGTTTCGGAGGCCACAACAATCGAAAAGGCGCTAGGAATTCGCACCAAGCAATACAACCGCCGCATGCCTACGACGAGATACTGGGATATTCAAGCGCTGGGAATCAACGACCCGCGCGAGACGATCAGAGTGGCCGTGCGCGATCAGAGTGGCTGTGTCACTACTAGTACGTGTGGAAAATTACTTAGGAAGCATAAAATTTCACTGCGATATCTCAATACCAATAATGTGAAAGGCGAAGGAACTCCAAGTTCAACTACAATGTGAAGCTAACCGCATTCACAAGGGTTAAACTTAGGATGATGGCGGATATGCTACGAAGCCGAAAGAAAACGTACCATTTGCTACCCGTTGTAATATTACTGGGGTTACAGTACCGCATACATCAGCAGTTGACTTAAGTGTTGATATCAATGATGCGTCTGCATGCCGCACATAAGGCCCTACTTTTTCCGACATGAGGGAGACAAGGTTCCATTGATTTAGCAATACACCACTGTGCGAGAGCTATCTCCACCTTTTTCCGTGGCAGAAGCGGATCCTATGAAAAGCAAATCACAACTGTCCTCAATAAAACTTCTTGCTGGGCGAAATGATTCACGAAATAGAAGGAAATCAAATTCGCAGCTACTAGGTCTGTCCAAGTTGCCTCCTCATAATAATAATAGTTGGGGTTTACCGTCCCAAAACTACGATATGATTGAGTAACGCCGTAGTGGAGGGCTTCGGAAATTTCGACCACCTGGGATTATTTAACAGGCACCGAAATCCAAGTACACGGGCCTCAAGCATTTTCGCCCCCATCGAAAATGCGGCCGCCGCCGCCGGGATTCGATCCCGCGACCTCCGGGTCCGCAGTCGAGCATCGTAACAAATAGACCACCGTGGCGGATGTGCGTTAATTGTCCCTTCGTCTTTGTCTAGTAGTCGCGCATTTTATTTCCTGCAAACCTCCTCGTTTCACAAAAGTAAACTGAACTCACTGACTTCATAATTATTAATTAGGATCGTTTGTGTGTGTGGGGGGGGGGACGAATTCCATGCACAGTGACTTCCGTGGTGGTGTATGGTTAACGTATCCAGCGGCTAAGCTTCGGGATGTGGGTTCGCGGCCGCTATTCGATGGGAGCGAATTTTGGTGGGCGTTAAAGAACACCCGAAAAGTCAGAACGAATACGGAGTCTCCACTACTGCGCGTGTCATAAGCCCGTAGTGATTTTCTCGGGTAAACCACAGATACTTAACCACAAAGCATTGATGGTTAAAGGCCAACTCCGGCGATTTTTTGGCCATGTCAAAGTAATGGCGCTTTTATATTCCTGAGACGCTCCTGTCACGGGTCCGATAGCAGAAACACTCGGCAAGTTGGAGAATAATTTTAAATAAGCAAAAAAGCGCAACACCGAAACCGAAACCCAACCTAGCATACTGTCTTCGCGTGACGTATAAGTGGTTACAAAACCGGAAATCATGCAAGGCATGCCGGGCCCGCCAGCGCGTAGTATGAAAGCTGCGAAAGCGGCGAAGAGCAGACGCTCAGTTGATGGGTGACTCCGTCGGAAATCTTGTGTGTGACTGACCGTGTCACGTGCACAAGCTCAGCTGTCGGAAAACGACAGCTGCGATTCCGACGCATTTGGAGGCCAACTGCAATGGCCATTCCTCTTCGATGAAGTGGAACACACCTGTTTAACTCTTTGCTTGCCTGGTTGCACATTCCACCGCCAGATGGCACCACCTGTCCAGACAGCTCAAGTTTGTGGGGCCGTCATCGGGTAAAATGCCATCGCTGAAAAGTTCGCGGACTAACTAAAGCTTCTTAGTATTGCTATGGGAAGAGTGAATAAGTTTGGCAATAGCGGCGTTCAACATCGCGTTGGTACGGGCGAAGGAATTTAATATAAGCCAAGTATGAGCCACCTTTCGCACCATTAGGTTACGTTGTTTCGCACGATGCGCAGCTCACCGTATACCGATAGGCCCGGTCACGGTGCACCCTATATATGCTACGGAAAGTGTTTCTGTGGTGTTCACGCATGTGCATTCTTTAGCCGGTACGGTATTACCGTACTTTCCGTGCGGTAAACCGGCATTGCTAGCTAAAACACTAATATAGAGACGCTGGGTGATCGTTAGGTGCGAGTGTTTCGTGACTGACAACGGGGAATCGGGTGCAGCCCACAACGCGACACCACTTGCCACCCATCGCACGCATTACCACAAGGAACTGAAATTCACACGCCCAGCCAAGGAAGCGCTCGCCAAACACTTGCGATTGTTGCCTTGCGGATAGCAGACGCTTTAGGGGCCCCTCGGTTCCGTCACTTCCGCTTAACAAAAATGACGTCACGCACCCAATGTTGCCAATAATTTTGGGAAGCGAGGTGGGGAGAGTCGGGGCAATCAATAAAATTTATTTGCAATGAATCTGCGTATGTCTCCAGCTTGTAATTTGGCATATATAACGGGAACGTGAAAAGGAACGTACCCAGCGAATTTTATTGAGATCCATGGACCTCGAAAAATCGCCGGAGTTAGCCTTTAAGAAATGCGCCTCCTAACCCTGCCGTGAAATAGCCCTTATCTGTTTCTGTGAGAAACGGGCGCACGCGCCAACAGGAGTGGTGCCTTACTTTGGTTTGGCGAGTGCCTAACGCTCCGAACATTAGACAGGTATAGTAGTCAAAGATTGAAGCGCAAAACATTAGGGCAAAGCAAAGCACGAACTTTTGTTTCCAGCGTCTACAGGTCGTGCCATATTGGCCTAATTTTGCCTCGAACACATCCATCAAAGCCAGCATTATTTTAACGGCCAGATTTGCAGCATCGTGATGCGGTTATTGCGACGAATGTTTGATATAGCAGTGGTTCGACTAAAAAAAAGTGTTTCAATCCGTCAGTGTTGTACGTGTAAAAGCTGCCAAGCGCCGAAGGCGCATGTGCAGAAGCCAGCAACGGGGCACAAACAGGTAGTCATACACAATGTAGCACACATTGTACAGCCAGCTACACGCAGTCAAGTCTAGCAGCTCATAGAGTTTCCCATAAGCACACTAGAGAGTACTCTGGCGCTAGTGTCTATGAGAACTGCAACACATGGCGCTTCAGTCAGCATGGGAACCTGGGTAGTATACACGCGTTTTTCTAAATTTCATACTTTCGGCTCCGTTTAGCTCCGTGTCGTCTGCGTCCGCCTTGTCGCAAGACGAAGTTCAGCAAACGCAACTTCACAACGATCCATTCTTTCGTCCGAAACAAACTCCAAGACACAATAATAAAAAAGCCGGCAGATCCCACGCATTGTGGGAATCGATGTAATGCGAAGCAGCCAGCAAAGAGCTGCATACATCGTCTTGTATGTCATTGAGGAAAATGCGTGTCATGGTTTTCATGTTAACTCCTATTATTTATGTTCGTCACACAGTCACGTCGCAAGATACCAATTTTGGTGTATATCAATCTAGCGAAACGGCCGCCAGCGCCCCATGAGCGTGGCACGTAAGTCATGCTGTACATGACATGCGTGTCATGATTTGCATGATAACTCGTGTTATTTATGTTCGTCACACGGTCACGTCGTAAGAGACCAATATTGGTGTATATCAAGCTAGCGAAACGGCCGCCAGCTCACCATGAGCGTAGCACGTAAGTCATGCTGTACATGACATGCGTGTCATGATTTTCATGATAACTCGTGTTATTTATGTTCGTCACACGGTCACGTCGGAAGAGACCAATATTGGTGTATATCAAGCTAGCGAAACGGCCGCCAGCGCCCCATGAGCGTGGCACGTAAGTCATGCTGTACATGACATGCGTGTCATGATTTTCATGATAACTCGTGGTATTTATGTTCGTCACATGGTCACGTCACAAGATACCAATTTCGGTGCATATCAATCTAGAGAAACGGCCGCCAGCGCCCCATGAGCGTGGCACGTAAGTCATGCTGTACATGACATGCGTGTCATGATTTTCATGATAACTCGTGTTATTTATGTTCTTCACACGGTCACGTCGCAAGATGCCAATTTCGGTGCATATCAATCTAGCGAAACAGCCGCCAGCGCCCCATGAGCGTGGCACGTAAGTCATGCTGTACATGACAATCGTGTCATGATTATCATGAGAACTCGTGTTATTTATGTTCGTCACACGGCCACGTCGCA
This sequence comes from Rhipicephalus sanguineus, assembly GCF_013339695.2. Classification (NCBI taxonomy): domain Eukaryota; kingdom Metazoa; phylum Arthropoda; class Arachnida; order Ixodida; family Ixodidae; genus Rhipicephalus; species Rhipicephalus sanguineus. Next base: position 132,569,074 of record NC_051180.1, on the reverse strand, counting down.
AGATACCAGTTTCGGTGCATATCAATCTAGCGAAACGGCCGCCAGGGCCCCATGAGCGTGGCTCGTAAGTCATGCTGTACATGACATGCGTGTCATGATTTTCATGATAACTCGTGTTATTTATGTTCTTCAGACGGTCACGTCACAAGATACCAATTTCGGTGCATATCAATCTAGCAAAACGGCCGCCAGCGCCCCATGAGCGTGGCACGTAAGTCATGCTGTACATGACATGCGTGTCATGATTTTCATGATAACTCGTGTTATTTATGTTCGTCACACGGTCACGTCGCAAGATACCAATTTCGGTGCATATCAATCTAGCGAAACGGCCGCCAGCGCCCCATGAGCGTGGCACGTAAGTCATGCTGTACATGACATGCGTGTCATGATTTTCATGATAACTCGTGTTATTTATGTTCTTCACACGGTCACGTCGCAAGATACCAATTTCGGTGCATATCAATCTAGCGAAACGGCCGCCAGCGCCCCATGAGCGTGGCACGTAAGTCATGCTGTACATGACATGCGTGTCATGATTTTCATGATAACTCGTGTTATTTATGTTCGTCACACGGTCACGTCGCAAGATACCAATTTCGGTGTATATAAAGCTAGCGAAACGGCCGCCAGCGCACCGTGAGCGTGGCACGTAAGTCATGCTGTACATGACATGCGTGTCATGATTTTCATGTTAACTCGTGTTATTTATGTTCGTCACACAGTCACGTCACAAGATACCAATTTTGGTGTATATCAAGCTAGCGAAACGGCCGCCAGCGCACCATGAGCGTAGCATGTAAATCATGCTGTACATGACATTCGTGTCATGATTTTCATGATAACTCGTGTTATTTATGTTCGTCACATGGTCACGTCGCAAGATACCAATTTCGGTGCATATCAATCTAGCGAAACGGCCGCCAGCGCCCCATGAGCGTGGCTCGTAAGTCATGCTGTACATGACATGCGTGTCATGATTTTCATGATAACTCGTGTTATTTATGTTCTTCAGACGGTCACGTCACAAGATACCAATTTCGGTGCATATCAATCTAGCAAAACGGCCGCCAGCGCCCCATGAGCGTGGCACGTAAGTCATGCTGTACATGACATGCGTGTCATGATTTTCATGATAACTCGTGTTATTTATGTTCGTCACACGGTCACGTCGCAAGATACCAATTTCGGTGCATATCAATCTAGCGAAACGGCCGCCAGCGCCCCATGAGCGTTGGCACGTAAGTCATGCTGTACATGACATGCGTGTCATGATTCTCATGATAACTCGTGTTATTTATGTTCGTCACACGGTCACGTCGCAAGATACCAATTTTGGTATATATAAATCTAGCGAAACGGCCGCCAGCGCCCCATGAGCGTGGCACGTAAGTCATGCTGTACATGACATGCGTGTCATGATTTTCATGATAACTCGTGTTATTTATGTTCTTCACACGGTCACGTCGCAAGATACCAATTTCGGTGCATATCAATCTAGCGAAACGGCCGCCAGCGCCCCATGAGCGTGGCACGTAAGTCATGCTGTACATGACATGCGTGTCATGATTTTCATGATAACTTGTGTTATTTATGTTCGTCACACGGTCACGTCGCAAGATACCAATTTCGGTGTATATAAAGCTAGCGAAACGGCCGCCAGCGCACCGTGAGCGTGGCACGTAAGTCATGCTGTACATGACATGCGTGTCATGATTTTCATGTTAACTCGTGTTATTTATGTTCGTCACACAGTCACGTCACAAGATACCAATTTTGGTGTATATCAAGCTAGCGAAACGGCCGCCAGCGCACCATGAGCGTAGCATGTAAATCATGCTGTACATGACATTCGTGTCATGATTTTCGTGTTATGACTTGTCATTTATGTTCGTCATACAGTCATGTTACGCCATACCAATTTTGGTGCACATTCGATTAACCAAGCGACCAGGAGAGCACAAAGTCGTAGGCGGCTAGATAGATAGATAGATAGATAGATAGATAGATAGATAGATAGATACGGTCAAAGTCGCAGAAGTTCGCTAAGAAATGCTTCGCCTTTAATAACGCTCCAAGTGTACTCGAAGCCGCAAGCACGAAGATTAGGTAAATCCGTGTACTACCCGTCAGACCCATGGTGGCTGAACCATCGCAGCGCCAGAGTTGCCTCTAGTTAGTAAGGGAAAACTATGTAGCAGCGTGTCACGTGGGCTATAACTTAGCCTTTAATATTCTGGCCTCCTTATTTCTGGTGCGCTTCATTTCATTATTGTATATTCCACACTAAAAGCCTTCATATTTTTTTCCACAACCACTGTGCGCGATACTTTCACACAAAATAACAATCCAACAGAACAATAAACAACTTTAGTAAATACACAGAGAATCTGAACTAAACTCAAGCTCGTCACCCCCGTAAGGTAGCGCTAAAGTTCGTGCCCTAGACTATATTTATTCATTTGTTGTATTCATTTTTACATGCTGTAGCCTCAATGAGGCGATTGCAGGAGTGGGAAGAGAAAAGAAAATAATAACAGCAAATCAACATTGTTGAACAGGCTTCCAGAAATTCTTTGAGTGGTAAGCAATGCACACTTCCGGGCAACAAATTCCAGGCTTTTATAGTTGCAAGAAAAAAGCTATATTTGAACACGTCGGTGCGGCTGAAAAAAGTTGCAATGATAAGGGCGTGGTCGCTCCGCGTAGATAAAGGTCCGGGGTGCTATGCAGGATGGCCCGAGTTTGGCGAAACTCGGGATCTTTCCGAGCTCTGACGACACCCCCTTTTGAACAAGCTAATAGTACGAGTAGATGAAATCCATCCCTCAGCGCGTGCTTCGTTCCATTGGTTACGATGGAACGCGGCGTCACGTCAAGGGCGGTCGAAAAGGTTGAGTTGTGTCGTCAAAATAGAGGCACCTTCTTTCATTTGTTTGTCGTTCCAATGAGTGCAGAAGTGCACCCATGCAAGAAAAGTGGCAGAAAGCTCTACTAACTACATTTTTTATGTGTGCGCGGGCCGTTTGAATACATTTTCGAGCGTTTAATGTCTGCACTAAGCATCCTTTCGAATAATCAGCACCGTGACCTCTGAGATTAGTTCCGACCGAGCGCCTAACAGCACCGCGGCTGGAGCTAATTGCCGAGGCCCCGTGTATAATCACCACGGTCGGGCTGTACATTCTAGCGCGTTGCTCGGCCGGCGCGCGCCCTCTTCGTTCTCTTCTTCATCGTCTGCTCGCTCCCCGAGCACGTGCGCCCGGCTGATTAGCTAATTGGCTGGGCGGTATACCTAGCTAAGTCAGGACATGCTGTGTCGAAGCTGATTAAGCCAAATCATGCTAAGGCCGAGCTAACTAAGCCACATCTTACTAAGACCATGCCAATGAAGCCGTGTAAAGCTAAGCACAAGCTAATTCAGCTCATGCGAATGAACACGACGCTAATTAGGAGCGTGTAAATAAAAGCAAGATAATCAGGACCTTACTCACCAATATCGTGTTAATTAGGCTCGTGCTAATTAGAATTACGTTAAGTGTATCTGTACTATTGGACCTTGCGAATTAGACCTGAGTAATTAATTTCATGGTAATTAAAACATTAACAATTAATGTTAATTAAGACGGCGCTAATTAGAATCACGCTAATTGCAATCGTGCTAATTATGGTTATTCTAATTACATCTGTACTGTTCAGGACCGTGTGAATTAAACCTCAGTAATTAATGTCGTGGTAATAAAACATTGACAATAAATGCTAATTAACACGACGCTAATTAGGTGCGTGTAATTCAAACCAAGATAATGATGACCTTACCGATATCGTCTTAATTGCGATAGGGCTAATTAGGAATATGCTAATTACCTCTGTACTATTCAGGATGTTGCGAATTAAAACTGAGTAAATAATGTCGTGCTAATTGAAGCATCAACAATTACGAGAGGACTATTCAATGTCATGTTAGTTAAGATCTTCCTAATCAATGGCACCAATATTGAGACCGAACTGACACGGTCATTACTCCGAAGCAGACCAAGCATACTGAGTAGACGAGCCACGTAAAAGCTGGAAGAAGCTAGGTGATCACAAGCTCCTCCGATGGCCCCAGCCTTGCAGAAGTAGTACAAGCTGACCAAATTATTTTATATGCAAAGAAGCTGCTGAGTAGCGTCCAGCGCAGGAAACGCTTGACAGACACACCGGCACTATGACAGTCACGAGTTGAACTGGGGCCTTTTCAGAATCAACGAGTTTGTGCCCGAGTTCGCGCGTCAATCAATTTGGTTGACAGACGCCCGCGGCGAAGAGCGGGTACGCCCACCGCGTTTGCTTTTGCCAAAGAGCAGTGCTCGCGCCGCAACGCCAGCGAGCGGCACGATTCATCTATGAGCTTAATCGCACAGACTATGCACACACGCACGAAGAACTAAAGGTTATATCATCACGTGACTACGATGTCTCACATTCAATTTCACCGCTCTCACGGCGTACCACTCACAGCGATGAAGGAAGCGCTCCTGGTGGGATTTGGGGCGAGAAATGCTGCTATATACCTGTTTGTGGAGACATTGTTTCTACCAATTCGTTACTACAGAAAAATCATCAGACGTGTCTTTTAAATATAGCAGTAACCTGTCCATTTATTTATCTGTAATATTACAGAGAAGCGAAACGAGCTGCACGAGAGTGCTGCGTGCGCGCCCTTGTTGCCTTCGAGAGTGGAAATTTCCATGGTGCAGGTGGAACGACAGAATATTCCGAAAGAGGACAAACGCCCACGAACACACCCGTGGGAGGCGCGGTGTGTTCGTGGGCTAAAAAGATAGGGCGAATACCACGCTGACGTCACTGCACTCTCAAAATGTTGACTGAGTGGCGGCGCTGACGCGTTCGCACGCGGTGTTCCTTTGAAAACAACCGCAAATGCCTCACATGCGTTTGTGACGCCCAGGCTCGTTCTTGTAGCCGTTTTTATCAACGCTGCTATCGCGTGCTCCGCACTGTCTTCCTGTCATGACCGCCGTAGGGCGGGCTCGGGGCAAACTCGTGTGCCCGAGAAGCTCGGGCCATCCTGCATAGCACCCCTGGAGGACTTTAAAGTTTCATAGATTTTATAGTTTCAAATTGTTTAGTGAGCGAGAGCCTGGATCTCAAAAACCGCGGCAGAACACACAACGCGTCTTCTTTCAAATCGTAGCACTTTTTGTTTAATACATAGTTAGAAACGATTAAAAAAACCGTAACCTTCGCCCAACCACAGCATAACGTGCATATTGAAAACTGCCGTTTCTGCATCGCACCACAAACCGAAACTATAACAAAGCAAAGTGTCAATCAGCAGCGAGGCGTGCGAGCATAGAACCCTGTCAACGTGCGTAACTGTCACAGCGCTGCCATTCTCCACGAATAGCAAGCAAAAACAGTCATCAGGCGTATGTATTTAGAAAGCACGCCGGCCGCTAACGCTTCATTAGCCACGGACGCTTTAGATGAAAGCGGGGGGCGTGGTCGGGAGCTCATCTAGCCAAGTGCGCTAATGGTTTTCACCTGCCCATCAAGAATTGTTGCGCGAACAACGTAAATCAGAGCTGTAAAGCAATCGTGTGGGAGGGCACATGCAGGGGCGAACGCTGTTCTCACAGGACACGCTCAGCACGCTCTCCCGTTATGGCACCGCGTGTACGGTTTCACGCGAAACCCATTTCCCACAAAATGTATAAGCGCATCTCCTCGTGGACAGGAAGGAGAGGTCACGCGCGTCGGACAAGTTTCAGTTTCGCTGCGGTGGGACCGCAGTTCAACCCTGCGTGTGGAGGTGGGGTAATCACCTTTAAACAGCGGTGCGCTTGTGCAACCCAGGACTCGAGTCTCGCTAACGCGCGAACGTGTTGCAGGTAACGAGTCCTTTGAACAGAAATGCATTTGTCTGTGAGCCATGGTTTTTCTTTACGTTTCGTAGAAATAGCAGGAACAAAATTCTAGTGGCCCATCGGGGTCAGCTTGTATTTTCACCTCACGGCTCAAGATTTCTGCCCACAACCATCGCTCTATTTTTTATGTTGAGAGGGGACGAGAAAAAACCGAATGCGCTCGTTGGTTTACCGTTTCCTCACAAAGAACCGTACGTGAACTGGTTAAAGGCGTTACGCAGAGTCTTGCAGCTGCATGTTGAGCGGGATGTTCGCGCTTTCAACAATAACTAGTGTGCGTATTTAGATTTTTTGATGTCGTTAGTGCAACTGTTCGCTTTTTGAACTTGTGCGGCCACGGGTCGCCGTGTGACTGCTGTTTGTATAAAACAGCAGTCACACGGCGACCCTTGGCCTTACAAATTCAAAAAGCGAATTGACTAGCGTTTCCCAAAAGTTAATTTAAATCATAAGCAGGTCGGAAAAGTTCCACGAATTTAATCTTAGAGGGAAGAGTTACAATGAAAAAATCTGGGCGATCCCACGCACGGTGTGAATTGATGTAATACGAGCAGTCGGCGAGTATCCGCATACGTAAACCAGCTTGTCTGGCTTTGAGACAAGTAAAGGCATTCAGGCCATAACACGCCGTTCACTATCGCATGTTTGTCATGCAGACATACATCAATACTCTGGTATATACCATGGTGAACCACAGTGCAACTACCGAGACGAGGACTATAAAAAGGACGAACTATGCCCTGTGGTTCTTATCGTCCTCGTCTCTGTAGTTGCGCTGTGGTTCACCATGCATCATCAGCTCGCCCATGTTTTCACGTTGGTGGTATACCATGCTAAAGAAACGCATACATACAATGCATGACCAGTCATTTATGTTCATACACTCACGTCATGCTACACCAATTTTCATATATGCCAAGTGATTGAAATGACTCCTTGTCGTCCAAGACCGCGTCTTTTAAGTCAAGCTGTACATGACATGGATATGATAATTGAGATGTTACACCCTATAATTTATGTTCGGCATGCACCCGTGGAACACCACACATACCTTAGTATATGTCCAAGTAACCAAACGGCCACAAGAGCACAAGTCGTATCCTGATCGATCGATCGTTCGAGATAGATAGATAGATAGATAGATAGATAGATAGATAGATAGATAGATAGATAGATAGATAGATAGATAGATAGATAGATAGATAGATAGATAGATAGATAGATAGATAGATAGATAGATAGATAGATAGATAGATAGATAGATAGATAGATAGATAGATAGATAGATAGATAGATGTTATTGTGGGATTGTATATATTGACGCAATCCCGGTTGTAAACGACGCCCACAATTCAGAGCCTGTTTACGTCGCATAGCACTTGTCCCTGCCCGTCGTTAAACCACAACTGTGGATCACACGGTGACAAGTGAAGGAAGATCACGAGTAAATGTGCATTTGCGTCTGTCACTGTTGTGCGCCATGAGATAAGGCACGTGCTTTGCCTTGGAGCCGAATATCGAGACGCGTAAGCCAAGCGGCGCAGTCACATACCGTGCCGGCACCGCGCTATATATACCACTACCAACAACTGGCGACTGCGCCTTGTAAATTGGCTTGAAGCACGGCGCGGAAAAGAAACGAGGACAAAGAAAAACGAGGTGACAGACGAAAAGGTTTGTTTTCCGCGATATGTTACAAGCTAACTTACGAAGAAGCAACAAGCTCATAATGGTACCCCTGTCGACAGCGCCTTTGTTCTCTACAGGGAAACTCCTGAGCGACAAACACTTCGCAAAACTACTATTTAGCGCAATTCTGACTGCAGGACTGTGCCACCACCGTGGGGAAGCCGGCCACATGTGTCGCGTTTTTCCATATTATAAAGAGCGCAGCAGTGAATCTTCCAGTTGTCATCGCATACATGAAAGAAACGTGACCTGAGCAGACACTTCAAGTGTGAGGTTACTTGTATAGCGGCATGTCGCTATACAAGTAGTGAGAATAGGCGAAGTGGCAAGTCGTAGCTGACTGGCCACCCTAAAGTCCCTAGATTTTTCCCTCTTCTTTCTTAAGTACCGACAACCATTGAAGCGCCGCCGACTAATCTCATTGGCTAACGCTCGTTTTCGGTAGCCATGTTCTTCCTAACGCTCTTCCAGCACCTGGTGAAACTCGTCCCCCGCTCACTAATGACGGGGGGTTGGCGGGAGGAGAAAGGCGCGTGACGCTAGCATATTGTCCGCTGAAAGATGCGTGGCTAAAGTACTTAGACGTACGTGGCTTTGTAAATTATAAGTTAGAAAGAAAATGGCGGCAGACGCCGGCTGCGCGTGAGAGAGGACCGGGAAAGGAGGCAGTTGTCGGTACTTAGGTAAAAGTAAAAGATCTAGAGACTTTAGGTCACCCCACTGACACGGGCTAAACACTGACACTGGCAAAATAGCGAAGCTTATGCTACGCCACGCTGCACCTTCCATTTCCATTCAAATTTTGGAGGTGATATGACGTCATACTGACGTTTCTGCACTGCTCGCATGGCTCCCGCGTGTGACGGTGGCCGGAAGTTCGCTACTGCGATCTTTCGGGTATGGAAACATGCACAACTGCCGCCATTGCCCTAATCTCGCCGCCGGCCACAAAGGATATCCGTCCACTCTCCATCGTTGTACTTAAAACAGTGGAGCTAAAGTCGATGCGAATATTAACCCTGGCGAGACGATTGCCCTGGTCGCGTTCCCCTCTCGTAAACGTTATTCTCCACCCACTCGACGCAGTACCACTGACGTGGCCAGTAACTTGCCTACAACTCACTCCGAGGAAACTAACAGCATCGACCGGAAGGTGGCTTGACAATCGCCGTGAATCCCCCATTATCATCGACCATATTGCCGAAAAAGTCAGATTACTTGACGATTGACGAAATTTCAAGAGCTGTAAATGGTGTTGTGATTAAGGGTCACGACTAGACGGCATTGGTCGACACTGGTCTGGGCTTCTCAGTAACAAGTGATACTCCGGGACATGTTAGGTCAAAACCGAACTGACTGCAACGCAGATTGGATGCGACAGCACGAACGTCCTAGCCATCTATTAGATACAGTGGCCGATACATATCAAATTCTTTGGTCGTGAGTTGCGTGATAACTTCTTCGTCATCCAACAGTATTCGGTCTCGAAATAGCGCCGTCTTAAATGTGCGCTGTCAAGCTTGTTCACCTAAAGGCGTCGCGTCAAGCAACCACCATGTTTAAAGGTGCTTTGCGCCAGTTTTCGCTCCTTCGCAATCCGCTCTCGGGGCCACGTGGAGATTTAGAGCGACGCAGGCCCGAGTGGGTCATACACGGAATGTTTAGAAACGAAGACGCAAACCAAGAATCCAAGAAACTGGCGCCTCCGGCGCTTTTGAGCTGTGCCCGCAGAAGTAGGAACGAGCCGGCGACACCCTCTAATAAGGCGGTCTTTAGGACAAACACGCGTTCCGCCAACTACACGTAGCGCTACACGTACGCGGCATTCAAAGTGGCTGCATATAATTTAAAAGGCAGCGCTGCTCTTGCTTTAAACGTACGTAGCGGGCAATGTGTGAACCATGGCTGTCAGTTTTCTCCCAAGGCCTGGCGCGGCGAGAACCGACGAAGCGCGGCGTTATGCGGCGAGCATTTGGGTGTCACCGTGGTTGTGTGAGAAGCTCGATGTAAATGGCCCTCACTAAGGCAGTGTCTCGGAGCTGTGGTTCCGCCTGCCACACTCGGCGCGCACGGCCTGTGACCTGCAATGTGCCAGCATATGTAGTTGACGCGTTACATTGCTGTCAGACGTTACGTGGAAGCCAGTAAACAATACTAGCTTTGACGCTTCACCTGGCAATCGCGGAAAACCCTTATGACGATTAATTTCGACTTGGGGACGACGCTCTGAGGACAAAACAGTGCACTTTTGTAGAGTCGGAATAACACTTGTCTAGAGCGACCGAGCAGTCGGCTTCGGATTGCGCCAGTACCGCTCTGTGGTAGCCGCTGGGTCCGACATATGTTTCATACGAACGCCCTGAGCGCGCATAGGGCTGGATGTATTATCGTTATACCAGCCGGTAGGTCATCTGGCGAGCGATGGCGACCGTGACTTGCGCTTTCCGTTTGCGTGCTGCGCATACCAGTGACGCACACAGTACCGGTTTGCCATTAGCGATTAAGTATGGCTGCCACCCGCAAACGTATTTGCTAAACATGAGGGCATGCCGTTCTTTATAGTCGATGAGGGATGAAATTGAAATCAGTCTTGGAGAACACCGCACTTGGTTGAACGTGAAGCAGTGATAAGGTTTCAATTGAACATTTGTGCTTAAGACCAAGCTGTGAAATGTGTGTAGCTGCATTTTGGGAAAACTTGACTGATTAGTTTGAAACATATAGAAATCGTCACAAAAAACGTTGAGAGGAAGCATTGCCGCGGGAGGTTTTATTTGTAAGTACTCATCAACAAAAATCATTTTATGTGCGGAGCCCGGGCTGTAGTATTCTGCCATCGTGGGCTGTCGTCGTCGTCTCCGGTCGCTTGGCGTCACGCAGGGAAAGCCATGTACAGCATAGCCATTTGTACCAAGGGAGCGGGAAAGCTGGTGCGGAGGAGCAATGTGAGGGTAAGGAAGAGGAAAGGAGGAAGGGAGGGAGGAAAGAAATGGAGTATGCTGTCGTGTCATTTCACTCGTCGTCACGCAGGCAAAACGATGTATAGCATAGCCATCTATAGCAAGCGGGCGGCAAGGAAAGTGAGAGTCAGGAGAGAGGGAAGGAGGAGCGAAGACAGTAAAGCATAACGTATGGCGTCTCGCAGGCAGAAGCATGTATAGCCTAGCCATGCATAGGGTGGTACAGAAAGAGTGCGGGAAACGGAAGTGACGTTGAGGAGGAGGGAAAGGATGAGAGGAGGGTAAAGTATAGCATAGCAATGCAGGCGTCACGCACGTAAAACAATGTATAGCACAGCCATGTTTAGTACGGCGTGGCAAGAAGGCGGCATAGGGAATGGAGGGTTGGGAGTAGTGATGTGAGGCTGAGGAGGTTTGGTATGAGGAGGGGAGAAGGTAAACCATAGCATAGCCAGCATAGTATAGCATAGCCATCTGTAGTATAGTATAGCCAGGTGTGGGAAAGGGAATTGAGGGCGAAGAGGAGTGAAGTGATCTTGAGGATGAAGGAAAGGAGGGGTAGGGAAAGCGTAGCACCGTCGTGTATAGTACAGTATAACAAGGGGGTGGGATAGGCGAGTGAAACTGAACAGGAGAGATATGAAGCTGAAGAAGAAAATGAGGAGGGGTGGGGTAAATCATATCATTGCCTTGTATAGTATAGTATAGCAAGGGGGTGCGAAAGGGCAGTGGGGTGAGAAGTGATGTGAGGGTGAGGAGGAAGGAAATGATGATGCCATAGCCATGTGTGCTACAGTATTGGGAAAGGGTACAAGGTTGGGAAAGGGAAGTAAGGGTGAGGGAGAGGAAACGGTGGACGACGATGTAAGACACAGCATCATCGTGTGGGGTGTGGTATAGCAAGGTATGGAAAAGAAAAGTTAGGTTGAGCAGCAGAGATGTGTGCGTGAGTAGGAGGGTGAGGAGGAGGGGAGAGGACGTAACTGTATCACAAATTAAGGTTTTCTTTCCCGCAATAGCTGCCGAGCAGGCTGCATGTTTGTGACGCCCGCGTGGGCTAGCTCGTAAACGCGAACGTCGCTGAAGGGTTCTTCATTGAGGTTCCCCATTTACACCCATCTTCCCATTTGGCTTTACGGCAGCTTCCTCGTTGACGTTCCCTATTGCCCTCAACAGGGAACTTCATAAATTATTTTCATCCTTAAAACACAAATTATAATGACAAAACTTGCCATATAAGAGAACCATTTATTTCTTTAAATTGAGTTATAAAGCTTATTTTTATTCGGCGAACCACGTGGTGTGAACTGCCTCTCAAAATGGACCTGGACGATGAGTTTCTCAAATTTGTGATTTTTTCTCGCAGCTTTAGACAACTCGGCCACGCGCCACACTTCCTCCAGTATACTAACGGCGAGCCATTCATATACACCATTTACCGCTGTTGGTCCGAAGAGCTCGGAGGTGCTTCATTGCGTTCAATTACCCCTGATGATGCGCGAAGAGCGCTAGAAAGGCCGCCGCCGTAATGTTCCGTATATATATATACATATATATATATATATATATATATATATATATATATATATATATATATATATATATATATATATATATATATATATATATATATATATATATATATAGATATATATATATATTATGAGGAACCGCTTTATTCGAGTCTAGCTCGAGCTGTTCTACAATGATGATGATATATACAGATGAGGAAGTTGCACAAATGATGATGATATGTCGAGATGACAAAGAAGAGTCACTGATTTGCTGCGCTCACACTAATTCCCCCTCGCGCTGGAAGCGGCCGCCTGGCCGCGTGACAGTATTACGTAAGGCGTCGGGTATACGGCTTTAAGCGAGAAACATGCACTATTTCTGTCCCCCGGCAACGGTGATCGGAAGGAGTTGTAAGAGGTGAGATACGGTAATTAACTGGGGAGGTTTGCTCAACGACCGTGTAAGGTCCAAGAAAGCGCCTCATGAATTTTTCGCATAAGCCTGGAACGCGCAGCGGAGTCCATAGAAGAACTTCGTCTCCAGGGGAAAAAGTCACAGCACGGTGAGTCGAGTCGGAGCGAGACTTGCGAGCTTCCTGGGAGATGCCGGTGTTAATTCGGGCCAGATGACGGCAGTGTGCGAGGCGAGACAAAAAGACTTCCGATAGAGGACCTGCGGAGGGTGCGGGAGCCGAAAGGAACGAGACGTCCAGAGCGAAATTCGGCGAGCGGCCGTGGACTAGAAAAAAGGGAGAAAAGCCGGTGGTGCGTTGCGTAGCCGTGTTATGAGCGAATGTGACGAACGGCAGGATTGCGTCCCAGTTCGAGTGGTCGGGGTCGATGTACATTGCAATCATATCAGAGAGGGTGCGATGGAAGCGTTCTGTCAAGCCGTTGGTCTGCGGATGGTAAGCAGAAGTTGTCTTGTGAATGGTGTTGGCGGCGCGCAGAACCTCGTCAAGAATAGACGAAAGGAAGACTTTGCCACGGTCACTCAGCAGAACGCGTGGAGCTCCGTGGCGTAAAAATATGCTGCGCAGAAAAAAATCGGCGACTTCAGTGGCAGCCCCAGATTGTAGCGAGGCTGTTTCCGCGTAGCGGGTTAGATGGTCAACAGCAGTCACAATCCACCGGTTCCCATTCGATGTCACGGGTAGGGGGCCGTACAAATCTATCCCGACGACTTCGAACGGCAAGGCGGGACAAGGAAGAGGTTGCAGGAGACCAGAAGGAGCAGTCTTGGGTCGTTTGCGGCTTTGACAATGGACGCAGGAAGCAACATATTTGGCAACGGCTGAAGAGAGGCCAGGCCAGGTGCAGCGGCTTCGTATTTTGTCATAGGTTTTATGATAGCCTAGATGACCGGCTGTGGGATCATCGTGAAATGCTTGAAGAACCTCACGTTGTAGAGAACGTGGTATGATTGGTACCCATTTGTTGCCGTCGACGTGGTAAACATAGCGATGTAGAACACCACCGTGAAGCTTGAACTGGTTAAGCTGTCGACGAAGTCGGGCGTTCGGAGGAGCACAAGAACCTTCGATGCGCTCCAAAATAGTGCGGCAGTATGGGTCGGTACGTTGGTGCAACACAAGTACGGATGGGCTGCTAGATCTTAGCCAACTGAGTGCTCCGATGGATAAAGCACTTTCAGTGGCAGGAGGCGATGGAGAGATATCATGGCTGGGCAGAGGGTAGCGAGATAGAGCATCAGCGTCTTGATGCTTCTTTCCGGATCTATAGGCGACGTCGAAATCGTACTCCTGCGAGAGGTACGGGGATCGATACCCAGCACCTCCACCACTTATGAGGAACCGCTTTATTCGAGTCTAGCTCGAGCTGTTCTACAATGATGATGATATGTCGAGATGACAAAGAAGAGTCACTGATTTGCTGCGCTCACACTATATATATATATATATATATATATATATATATATATATATATATATATATATATATATATATATATATATATATATATATATATATATACATTTCAAGCCACAAATGCACATAATCCAGAACAAAAATTTTCCAAGCGCGAGACCAGAGATTCGCACTTGCGACTCGCTTCTGAGCGCGCCGCTTTAGACAACTCGCATCCAGTGACGCCATTCAGTGAACTAATGGCGAGCTATTGATATACGCCATTTACCGCTGGTGGTGCGCAGAACTCGAAGGTGTTTCAGCGTCTTCAGTTGTCCGCGAGATGGTGCGAAGGGGGTGCTGTAAGCCGTATGCCTCGATGTGCGCGCAGAAAGCGCACATGGAGGCCGTCGTCCAGCTAGTGCATGCGTTGGATAGGCTGCTCTTGTGTTCGAAGGAGCAGCAGCGTTTGAGAGTTGCATCAAACACAGTTGGCGTTAGGTTAAGCACACGGGACGCCACAGGAGCCGAAATGAAAACTATGCGAGACGCGGGCCATGCTCTGTAGTTGCCCGAGCTGCGTTTGCATCGTCTTGCTGGCGACCCACGCAAGTTATCGATTTTTCGGTTTTGGTACTACGCGTTAGCAAGAGCCCAAGAGTGGCTGGAGTTCTGCGCATGCGCCCTGGCGGCTCGAAAACTGTTTGGTACCCTAGCTTCTTGGGTCCCCAATTCTAAAACTGTTAACTGTTTCGCCGGAGTTGGGATGTACGCCTCCGACTTGTTCAATGACATACAAGGAGCGATGGTCCTTGCCCGCGCGCTTACCTCTTTACGGGGGACGTTGGTACGCATTGTGCTCACACCGCAATGTTTGCGTTGAAGCTATAGACCGCACGACGGTCACTTCGCTCACTGCAGCGGCCGCGTTTGCGAAAGGAGTGATCTGCTAGCTAGAAAAGCCAGGTAGGGGCTAGTGAAGTAAGAACTGTGAGTGTTGTTGTTCGCGATCGTCCTGTGTTTACCTGTGCATTATTTTCACGCGTTCTGTTTCGTGTTTGAACAGTGTGCTGCAAGTGTCTAGCATTCACAGTTGTTTGTTCGCGCTCCTCCTCTGTGTTCTTTTCGTGTGTCCTTTGTGCTTGAGCGCGCAGCAAGTTTTGAGCTTCTTGCGGTTCTTCGAGTGAGATGTCAATTTGTTCCTACCGCATTCTTTGCTTCGTCGTTGCGACGAAACTGTGATTTTTTTCTGACAAACAACCCTGTGACAATATTCTTCAAAATTCGGAAGGCTCCCACGTGAACAATTTTTTGTTCTGTCCTAAATACCAAGCAATTAACTGCTATTAATGCAAGACATAATCATGACATTTTTCGGGTACACTTGAGATGGACGTCAAGATGGCTGGGACGTTGGGCTGTAATGACTCATAATTAATTGCCGCAGACCGAGGCAACACCGCCCGTGCACGCAAATCCCGATTGACGCTTTCCTAATAGTGGGCAGCAAATCTTGAAGGTGGTGTGGGTGTCCATAACGTCTGAGGCAAGCGAATGATTTCTGGCATTTTACGAACACCAAAACCAGGACACATCGGGAAGGACACCTCAGTGGAAGACTCCGGAAATTTTGACCAGCTGCGGTTCTTTAACGTGCACTGCTATCGCACAGTACATAGCCTCATAGCATTTTCGCCTTATGGAAATTGCGCCCACTGTGGTCGGGACCGAACTCGCGTCCTGCGCGTAAGCAGCCGAGCACCTTAACCACTGCATCGCCGCAGCGTCCCGACGTGCATTGCAAAAAATACAAGCCACACAAACAGTAAAAAGAAACATTGCGATGGTACCGTGAATATCGTGACTTGCTGATACGCATGGGCCGGCCAGTAAATGAAGCATTTTCTGTTAAAGTGTATCAGTATTTGAACCTTGGGCTTTTAAGTTGGCTGTTTTATATTTGTAAAAAAAAAGCACGGCGGCACAAGTATTTCGTATTCTTGAAAAGGATTCGATGTTGCCACGTTAATTCGACGTTATACCGCACGAACTGAAAAATTAGCACGTAGCAAATCTAACGTGTTGACATCTATGGATTGTAAATAGAATCCTTTTCAAGTATGGCTGCATACTGACCGCATGATAGCCGTTGTGGCTGCCACAACGGTGCATTCATTTAAGGGCTACTTCGCGTAGACATAGACGGGCACATTTTAAAGAAAAGAAACTAGCGAATAATCGACGCTGACAAAAAGAGGCCGGGAGAGTGGAACGGGTAAAAGAAACAATGTGAGGAGAGTGGAGCGAAAAAAAAGGCCAAGCATGGACAAAATTGGCCCCTTTGGCGAGAAGATATAAAGTTTCTCTCGGGGCATTCAACTATGCGGAGCAACCGGGGTGGCGTGTTGTCGCGCTTCGGTGGTACACCAAAGGCTCGACTTGAAAAGAGCTGCGCTTGTTCTCGTTTCAGTAAGCCACTGGCGAACGAGAGAAAAAAATTCTCGCCACCGACACAAACAACAAAACAATGGCGCAGGCACCGACCGCTGCATGCGAGTGCGTGACCAGAACGTTTAGGATTAGTGGCAACAGCAAGAGGGGATGCTTGCTTGCATTCCCTTTCCTGCTATGTCAGGCTTTGTTCAATGCTTAGTATCGAAGCTTGGGCGTGTTGGTGAGACATCGATGGTGATACACCAAAGGTGATACACTAGCGGTCTGTGTGCGTCGTCCTTCCTTGTCCCCGTCTTCTCGTGCGCTGTATTCCCTCCTTTGTTCAATACCTCCACTACGTACGCGTCGTCGTGCAAACAGGCAACAATGAAAAAAATTTCGCCATCCCCCACTAAAGGGAACCATGTGGGGATGCGAAGGAGCGCATGGGTCGACTTAAAGTTCCGTTTACCACGGACACCTTGCCCGATGTTAACGCGTCCTTGCTTGTGGAGCACACCATGAATTCGCTGTAGTTGCTGTTACTGTGTCACTCGTCCCGAACTCTTGTTGGAGCATGCCACGCGAGTTCGTCGCGCGTCTGCAGAATCTCGTTCCCCGTCGCCATCACGTGATTGCTGAGAGAGTGCAAGGGGGAGAGGCCACAGCGTCTCACCCAGCCCCTTACACAGGCCCGAACGCGCTAGCCCGTGCGAGCACACGTGGTTTTGTTTGCGTTCCGCCAAGCTAGGACATGTAGCATACGGCAGGCCGGGCCCCTAAAGTGCTCTGCACGTATCATCATGAAGGCGGTCGAAGAAAAATACGAAGAAGACTTCTCCTTGGCGCGAGCGCACGCTCAGTATGTTACAGATGGCTATGTTAGGTTTCATAAAGCGGATGGTTGCCAATGGAACTACGGACAAAGCCCGGCGCAAAAGCTGCTTCGCATCTAATAACGTTTGTTGAGGGTACAGACATCGTCATGCAGTCAAAAGAACGGAGCAACAAGTTAGCGCGCGCCGTCGCTCGCTGCCGACTTAGCACGAGCACGCGCGCTACGCACATACGCTCACGCACTCATGAGCGCAATTGCCCGCATAAGCTTCATTCATAGTGCAACACGCCTGCAATTATGGTAAATAATGATACCTCGCTGGGCATGACGGGCGCCGTGGAGCGTGGCAAGTCTACGTAGAAACGGGTTCGAGAGCCATGCACGGTAAGAGTGCAAAAGCCGGCACAGGATGTCTGCATACTGTGACCACGCTTTGAACAATGTCGATGCATATTATCATAACGATTTAGAAAGAATGAAATGCAGCGAAGCTCATCAGACTACCCATACAGTGCGTGAGATGGAATTTCAGACTTCAGGTATTTTTCCTCGGGAAAGCGCACGTTCCATCTCACCGCCTCTCGCCGTGTTTTGTCCTCACGCTATGTAAAAACATTCGAAATGTGACCAGTCTGATTAGCAGAGCGATAGTTTAAGTCTGGGACAGCGTTATAACTTAAATGCTACTGCAATGTTCGTCATTTATGCAGCCGCAAGTATCTTCCTAAAATGCATAACAGAGGTTTCTGTCGGGATATGCATATTAATACTATGTGGTTCAATATGAAGGGTTTTACGTGCCACAACCACGATGTGATTATGAGGTAGCGCGCAGTGGAGGGCTCCGGAAATGTCGTCCATTCGTTGTTATTTAACGTGCACTAACAACCGACCTTTTCGCCTCCATCGAGATGCGACCGCCGCAGCCCGGATCGAACCGGCGACTTTCAAGTCAGCAGCGAACACCGTAACCGCTGTACCACCCATGCGGACGAAACACATATAATAACACATACATAATTATTTCACGGCTGGGTTCCTAGGAAATGAACCAAGTTTGGACAAAGTCTGAAATAAAATGTGTTTTTTTTAAGGTGTGCACGTAGCACGGTGCACAAAGAAGGTCGAAAAAAACGGTATGTTGCAGTAAAAGTAAGCCAATTAAAAAAAAAAGACCCACAAGTAGACGGAAATCCTTTAGGTAATGAAGGCGACATGTTGCGCAATACTATGCGCATCAAGTTTTTATTCGATGCATACACAGCAAGAAAGTTGTTTGGACGTATATCCGAAGCCTGGTCGCATATGGACATGGACAACCTGAAACGCAGACACATATCTGAAAAAGAAAATAAATATGTCAAGATTAGTTCACCGCAGCGGGGCATTGGAACGCCTAAACGCGAATGGACGAACAAAAATACCTAATACTTTATTGTCCACGCGGCAACGACACAAACGGCCTGGTCCGCAAGTATCGCGAAACATTCGAGCTGTGTGCTACATGTGTTTGCAAAGCGATGCCCCTTGGGGCGGAAAAAAATGCACAGCACCTGATCTAAGCGATATATTTATTTCACTTTGTTTCTTCTATCCAAGGCGACGCTAAGAAAAATAACACTTTGCCCATGAGAACAAAAAACCAAAGTGTACTATTCATGTCTAAACTAGTCGTCGCATTTACACTGCGCAAACTCCGCCTTTCGTTTCCTGTGCGACAGTTCCGAGGATCGAACTTCACGCGTCAGGAGCCGCACCACCGTAGAGCGGACAACAGCCGGAGCCTGTGCGTGACACGCGTAAATGACGGCTTGAGATCGAGCAATGCCGGAGTGCGAAGTTGAGATACTTTCTTTATCCTTTACTTATTTTGACGTTTTTCTCCTCCCGTTGAGTCAACTCCGCGATAAAGCAGCAGCGTCGACCGACCAGTTCACTGCTCTTTTCGACTGCCACTCCGTGAATTTCCGCGCTCACCCAGTACAGTGTAACCAAACCCAGAAAGGCGAAGCGTCGTCAACGAAAGAAAGTGTTCAAGCGCTTGGGTAGCGTCACACTCTGAGAGACTTCCCGTTGAAAAAAAAAATTAGACAATCTCCCGCTAAAGGGGACCACGAGGCGATGCGAAGCCGGAGCACTTGCACGATCGCGTTCCGTTGGCGTTCGTTGGGCATGGTATACCGAGCTCGGGCATGCTACCGACCTTGCTAGTGTATACTTGTATTAGTAGCCCCTAGAGAGCTTACAACGGGCTCTAGAAACGCCGCTCTTCCAGCTTTCGCTCTGACTGCGCTGCGGTTTCAGCGCAGGCGTGGCGTGGCGCTTTTTGTGTTACTTTATGTTCATTTGTGCTTGAACAACAGAGATGCCGATGAAATGTCTGCTGAGAAATACGCCGCGAAATGTAACGGCGATACTGGGCAAGTTTGAAAGCTTGTCCTCTATTGGGGTTCCCGATGTGAGTGGCGCCTTTGTGTAGATAGAAATACAGCTTATGATGAAGAAAATGATAGACATTTCTGATAAACGTTCTGGGTGATACTCGTTTTCCTGTAAACCAGGTACATTGTCGGAAAAAAGGAGTGTAGTTGGCTTCAAGTTACCGGGACTCACTCGAAAAGCTTGAGTATACTCGACGGTGTTACGATGACAAGAGCAGCGCATCGAATAGCTTAACAGCACGCGTCTTTCTTTATGCGAGCCATGGAAATGCACATGTGTGCTGAATCGGAATGGTGAGTACGCATTAAACCCTGCTGTTGCGCCGAGTATTATTTCTACCATGAGGTGGTGTTGCGGGGACTTCGTGAGGGGGCAGCACTTACTCCGTCGGTCACATATGCCTGGCCACAACATCTATCTGCATGGACCATTTGGGGATACTTGCCCATTCTGTACCACTGAAGCGTCCGCGGTTACAATCAAGCGCCTGTTGTGGACATGCCCTGACCTGAATCAGATACGGCGGCGCTACCTGAGAACAGTGGGCCTTCATCCGACAAGACCACCGAATTATGATTCGTGGCTCTATGGGCCCCACCATAGAGTACTGTTGATGTATATAGCGGAAGCCGGCCTCTATCTGTATATTTAACTATGTATGCCGTTGGGCAAACTCACGAAATCAAAAAAAAAAACACTGTATACGTGTGTGCAGAGCCTAGAATGGCCAGCCAGAGGCAATGGGCCGATTCATCTTCTTCAATAGTCGCCTTGGGCGATGCGGAACGACGCAGACCCACACACAGACGAGAAGCACTCCGTCTAAAGCTTCCTCAGGAGATTGCCAGAGTTAATGTGGCAGAAGGCGGGATGGATCGAGCTATACAGCACGCGCCGCTGTCGCGTCAGCCTCATTTAAGAGATCGCCAAAGTAAGGATAGCCAGAGCATGGCGCAAATACCGAACAGATAGCTTTCGTCTACAGCAAGAAGAGTTCCGGGATGACCCTCAGTGGGCAGACTGTATCGCGGATATAAAGAAAAGGAGGATAAGGAATGAAAGAGGCAGAGAGAGGAAATAAAAAAAAACTTGTCTCATCTGTTCAGAAGCGAACAATCGTGTGTCACTGAACCACAAGGCAAGGAAGTATGAATGACGGAAGCAAAAGGACACGGAAGTGCCAAGTATTTGTTATCGCAAAACGTAACACGTGCCTACTGAGAACATCCCAGAAAACGAATGTCTGATGACATTTCGCAATAATCGACTTAAGCGTTAAGAGACGTATAGGGCACCTTCTTCTTAGTGCGGTCACGAAGACCATGATTTTTAATTGTTCTTATCTACCCAATATAGAAGGAACGCTAATGCTTTCAGTCATTAAAGCGATAATGAGATGTATGTGCGCAAAGTGCGATATGTGTATCAAACCCTCGTTCTGTGGATGAGCTACACTCATCACTACCGTTCATTCTTTACAATGCCATGGTTTATTTCAGTTCTTCTCAGAGCATTGTACTACTTAGGTTGTCATGAAGCAGTCTAATTAGGAGCGAGTCTATTCTTGCACAGGATGCGAAGCATGTTGGCAGGTAGGGTTCTCGATGGATATGGCGACCGCTTTAGATTACAATTCGGCATAGCGTGGCATAGGAGCCGTTAAATTGCGCCTAAATTTGGAAAAATTGAAGGGAAAGGTGATGCGCCTTGTGTTTTGTGTTACTTTATGTTCATTTGTGCTTGATCAACAGAGATGCCGATGAAATGTCTGCTGATAGATATGTCGCCAAATGTAAAGACGATACTGGGCAAGTTTGAAAGCTTGTCCGCTATTGGGGTTCCCGATGTGAGTGATGATGCGGTGATGCGGTTGGACGCATCCTGTGCAAGAATAAACTCGCTCGTCATTGGACTGCTCCGTGACAACCTAAGTAGTACAATGCTCTGAGACGAACTGAAATAAACCATGTCTATATAGTCTAATTAGGAGCTCTTGCTTTGACGTGGAAAATAGACATAAGGCAAAAATACCAAGCTAAAGCTGCATAATCCTCTGGAGGGCATGTGCCGGTTGGACGTCTGGGAGACTGCGTTCGTTAATAATTTATTTATTAAGACTATCCCGACGAAACTTCTGCAATACCCTCTGTCTGCTTCCTCTCACATTCATTCATTCATTCATTCATTCATTCATTCATTCATTCATTCATTCATTCATTCATTCATTCATTCATTCACATCAACAGTCACACACACATGCACGCGTGCACGCGCCACATTTTAAGGGTACGCTACTTCCTTAAGGACTAATAGCCTTATCTTTCAGTAAGGACACGCATAAACACATGTACTCTATACACCCAAGACGTGCGAACCGCCACCCTGTCCCTCTTTACTGATACATATTAATACAGAACAAGTTAGTAATCACACAGCCGAATAGATAGTAATAAACAATGAATAAAAGGAGACCATCGAGGCGAATGCCGGCTTGAGATTGCTTTGAAATAGGAACTCAACAGGTTGCGCCAGCCAGTCGATGTACGCTCTAGCGAAAGCGTTTTCTGCTGCGGCAAGAGACATGTGTCTACATCGAATTCTATACATGAGCCTATTCGTCACCCAGTGGCGTAAAGGCCATCGCATCAATAGGGGCATTGAGCAGCATCACTCATTGAAAACTGAGCGGGCGATGAACGTGCTATGAAGGGGTTGCGCGGCGCGTGCACGAAGAGCAACTGAGTAGAGAAATACAACAGGCGGACGATGATGCGGCGGTACACCATTATTCAACGCATGCTATAATGTATAAGGCAGTGGTTGCGCTTTATCCTCTGTAGCGACCCAAATCGATGTGGTCAGAGGCTCACACAGTCACTGCCGCCGCTGGCAATTATTAGAGGGAAATGCAAAGAAATAAGTAGGATGGTGTCGGATGAACGCGGCAGCTTCTAATCAGCATCTTGTAAGTAGCTTCCGCGTCTGCCCTCGGCGCCACTGTATTTGTGCGCGTGCAGTCATCACATCTTTCCGCATCGCTTCACTTCAAGGGTGTTGCTCGTCGCTTCTTTTGCTTCGTTTCCCATTCTCTCTCGCTCCTTCTGCACGCGTTGTGCGAGTCCGAATGCTACTCTCAGTTCCTCGCGAACGCTCTCCACAAATAGGTTTGCTGTTGACCGGTGCAGCAAAGAAAACGATCACGTATGCTAGCATACGCGACCGGAAGCTTAGGGCGCCGGAAAAGAGCAGAGATCTTACACAAGATCCCGATGGTGCTACAAGGTCTTTGTCGACGCAAACACCACTCCTGTAACTCCAGTATCCCAGCAGCTAGTACTATCTGTAACTAGTATTATCTGTGCTAGCACAGGCTCCAGTGGCAATTGGCAGACAATACGAAGCGCAATGCGCGAATACTCTTGTATTCGTACTCTTGTATGGCGTAGGTTGTGCCAGCGGCCGTGAGGGTCGTGCGTTACAGCACTTGTTGGAATGATGCAAGTGCATATATAGGCTATTTTGCGTAAGACATATGGGCTCCGGCCCCTTGGGCTCTAAACGAATGATTTATTTTTGTATCTCGTGAATTGAACTGATAAGGTCAGGAAACGCAGAATGCGCCAGCCCAACCGTTTTCACGTGTATGCGCCGACTGTAGTCATCATCATAGTCGTCATCATCAGCCTCACTACGCCCATTGCAGGGCAAAGACCTTTCCCATATTCCGCCAATCAGCGCGGTCCTGAGCTTTCTGCTGCCACGTCGCACCCGCAAACTTCTTAATCTCATCTGCCCACCCAACTTTCTGTCTCCCCTTCGTGCTTTTGCCTTCTCTTGGAATCCAGTCCGCTACTCTTGTTGACCAGCGGTTATCGTGCCTACGCGCTACATGCCCTGCCCACCGTAGTGCTGCTCGTTCAGTTGTTCAAGATAAAAAAAACACGGCGTGGTTAACAGCCCAATATGGCGGCACCGAAACCCACCGTGTAATATAGTCTATACAGTCACAGTACGACCGAGCATATATAGCAAAATACGGGCAGAGATAATGACCACAATGCTTTGTTATAGTGCGTGCGTTTGGTATAATGGAGTCGCCAAAGCACATGTGTTTGAGACCCATAATCCGTTACTTCGTTCATACAGCTCGCCTCAGCGTGTTTCATTACGGGGATGGTGTTACTAGCAGTCTTTTATGCAACGCGTTGCTGGGAACGTCGCTTGTTACTTGCAGCTGACGCTCTCACCGAAAGACCCGAACGGTTTTCCGATGCCTTATGTTCCCATCATCATGTTTCGCGAATGATCGCGTTTGTTATTCGCGTACAGCCCCGCTTTCAAAAAAGAAACTCTGATGTCGATCCCTGTTGCGTCGCGTATGAGAACGGGGAAGCAGACAGCCGGGTCCATTAAATTTGCTGCCGACCACGTTACTGTTAAACGCGGAGCCATGACACCGAAAGGACGTATCGCGGTAATCAATAGTATCAGTTTTCCCGTCGCGTGTTCTGCTTTTATTTTAAAAAGAAATGAGTTAATTGCCGAGTTGTAGCCGTCAATTAGTAATTGAGAGAGCAAGTTTAAGGTATTTTGGTAGCACTTCTGGCAGTATTTAATCGGCTCTGAAAAGCTGCAGTTTATTTTCTTTTTCTAAAGAACAGACGAGAAATATTAAGAAGCGCTATATATTTTTTCTGAACGAGCACCACGGTGTCCGTCTCTAAACTAAAAGGGAAGGTGCGCTCTTCTCTTTTAATAATGATTTTTTTTTTTTTGCAACGCCTTCGTGAGATGTTAGC
The DNA here is from genome assembly GCF_013339695.2 of Rhipicephalus sanguineus. Taxonomy (NCBI): domain Eukaryota; kingdom Metazoa; phylum Arthropoda; class Arachnida; order Ixodida; family Ixodidae; genus Rhipicephalus; species Rhipicephalus sanguineus. The sequence goes on along the minus strand of NC_051180.1, from coordinate 132,544,597 downwards.
GCGGGGTCCACCAATATGCTTCATCCTACTAATTACGTGAATTCTTGAGACCTGCGCACTGAAAGCGTTATATGTTTTGAAAATAACTGAATATTACAACGGAACGCCGGCAAACGCAGTCGTAATATATTTTACCAGGCAAAATTCGTGTTCAAGGGGAGTATATTAGTAGCAGTGGTATATCCTACAGCGATAGTTGGAAACAAAGTACCGATATCCAAGTTACTCTGGTACTAGCAGCAGCCGAAATAGATATAATGTTGGAATACTGGTGCATATTCCAATATGATGATTATATTCTTGTCTAAATATAGTGTGATAGTGTTCCGGCCTGTATTCTTCAATATGCAATGTCGAAACATTGCATTGAATGCGATAGCAACAATTTAGTATGGTAGACCAAGTAAGGCTAGCAGCTAACTCTTTTAGATCCGAAAAGGCATTACCCAAACAAAACGCCGGCGCAAGGGAACGCGGCCGGTGCAGCGAGCGAAGCGACCTCCGTGCTCTCTATGGCTTCAGGTCAAACATTGCGATGAGAACACAACACGTACAATGGCACGAGACGCCAGCTGATCTCCTGTAAAGGTAAGGCACGTACGGCCCGGGTCTACCACGCCCAGCTGTTCAAAGTACGCACTTCCTGGCGGAGCCGGACACCCCCCTCCTCCTCCCCACCCTCGAAGCATCCCTTCATGCGCATTTCGCGCGAGGGAGACGGTTTCTGCTTGAGCCGAATTCATCGGAAACGCTCAGGCGCTTTCACTCGCATAGATAACATAACATGTGCGGGGCCATGTTATCTATTTGGACTTAATACGGAACATGACAGCGATGCCGACGGCGATGCCGACGAAGACGCCAAACATGCGGCCAGAGTGTCCATGTAGTTGCTAGCGCATTAAAATTAAGGCGACGCGTGTTCATGCGAGTGCCTTGAGAGCCGCTGATTATGAAAATGCGGGTGGTGGCCGCAGAATGTGCACGGCGTTATATACATTCTATCTACCCAAAGGCCTTGTATAACTTCTACGCCCGTCTGCATTTGCTGAGATAAGACAGTACATAGTGGCTGGGCATGAAGTCTTAACGCTACACGTATCTCATAGGATAGGGCTCGATAAATATCGGTCACACGAAATATTTGTACAACAATATCTAGTTTCATTTGTATATTTGCTTCCTGATTCACAACTTTTTGGGGCACTGCTGGTCTTTTCACTGACAGTTTGGAGAGCGCGTTATCCGGGCAATCGCCCAACCTCCGAGGAAACTCACTTTTGATGGCTCCGCTTGCGCCGTGAAAACCATTTCAGAAACTCTCTTTCCGCTTTGTCTCTCTGTCTATTTTGAGAACGGGACCGAGCGCGGGCGATTCCACCTCCTTTATTTCCTGCAGCAGACCGACACTTATCCACCTCCAGTTTATCGTGAGACTCCGGTCGAAAAGGGGCAAGGAAGACAGCTAGTGGAGAGGGTGGAGCATTACGGAAGTCTAAATTATAGAAATGAAGGCAGAAAAATGTAAGAACACTAAAAATAGCTTTCTCACCAACAAAATAAGCTGAACTCAGTGTTTTTATTTTTCTTTTCCGGTAGACTAGCAAAATGAAGATACCGTCGCAAAAAAGAGTAGCTGTGAAAAATTGACGAAGAAAATTAAAGAATAAGAAACAAATCACTCTCCTTCAACCGAATGGCAGTTTCGCAATGACTGAGAGAAACTCAAACAATCTAGTGGTTTGATAAAACGAGAGAGACACGGAAAAAGCTAATCTGGTTTAAAAAAATGAACGTGAGCCGCAGGAAGGCTTGAACAATTTTTGTCTTCAATAAAAGTCAAACAAAATATTCAGCCAGCGTAGATCTCGACTACCGGAGCGCGCGCGATCTCTGTTCTATTCGAAGTATTATTTTCTTACGTACCGTCGTAGCGACGGCGTCGAGCTGCCCTCTCATGCTTTGACGTTTAAGGGATCAATAGCTGCCAGGAGGTCAGATAGAAGCAATCAAAGCATGTTGCTCTAAATTTCAATTCGGCGTACGTCAAGGCTCACTCCGGCATGAAGGCACGACACTGTTAGAAAGAGGGAGCGGGAGGAGCGAATTTTTAAGATTTCGTCTTTGACGGGTGGAAAAAAAAAACAAACAGGGAACCCCACAGGAAACAATAAAGCGATGTAAGTTTTAACGAAATGAATTTGTTAAAAAAAAAACGGCGCATGGCAACAGAAATCTCATGACCTGGCCCAATATATAAGAGTTCCTTCACAAAAGTCGACTTTGGTATGAGTAAATTCTTAGCTCCCCTTTGAAAATGAAAGGAGTTACGTACCCTGATTAACGCACATGAGGCATTCGCACGGTTTAGAACAGTTTAATGCCATTTAAAGCTGTTATTAGAATTGTGCGTATAGAGAGAGCGTGAGAAAGAAAGCAAGAAACTCTACTCTGTATATCTACTCTGCTGCAACATGATGCGTGATTGTGAATGTTGTTGTGAAATAGCATGTGGCGTCCATTTCTTTTCTGTTTTATATTCAAATAATGAATAGAAGAGGTTGGTGCCTTTATGGCCGCACCGGCTGCTGCTTCTCGCTCAGGAGACGAAATATGTAATAAAAAATAAGAAGGGCACAATATGTTATGCAGTACAAGATGTGCAAATACAGTACAATTGAACAGCGCATCAGTCACATATATTCGAGCACAAGTTTACGAAGGTGAAATAAGTTCACACGGCCACGTCTAAACTCAGATGTTCTGTATGGCTTGACATATACAGGAAAACACACAGATCTCGGTATACGCATTTCAAAGCACGCACGATGACAAAATGTGCAGTTGGTGTACTCATAAGGTACGTATATCGCTGATTCCCTGTGCAAGTGAGTAACTGATTCGAAACTCCTCAGTAGCGTGCACGTCTTCTTAATGCTCTATTTGCGCCGCAATCGCGATTGTGTTAAAGGCCGCTTACAGCGACACATGTCGTCCAGTCAATTCACTGTGATCTAATGTTCATAGCGATTTATATAAATCATGGCTGCATCACAGTTGTAAAATATGTGCGGAGTCTTGAGATGCGCAAACAATGTGCCTCATATTCATAGATAAAATATTGAACTAGTCGACGCCATTCCGAATAATGAATTACAGGCGTCAAAAGTATCCCTCATAAGACGGACCTGTTGCCCTTTAGCCGTTGTTCAGCTTTAGTAAATCAACATCGTGCCGCAAGTATTAATGAACTGAAATTGCTTTTGATATAAACGACGAAGATGAGAGCACGCACTCATTCACATAAATTCAAGAGAATACACGACGTAAATACTGCAATTGCGCTAATCATGTCATTCGCATAATATATTTCTTTGACGAGCAGGACCTGACACAACCGCATGTGCAAAGAAAGAATACTATAGCTTAAATGACGCGGGATGGTTTCAAGGCCAATAAACATCCGTCCTTTCATGAAGACTTTTTACACCATGCAGTTGTCTTATTCGGACGCTTCACTCGTTCCCCTGGGCATGCGACTCCGACTGTCCCACGGGGCAAAACAGCGTTAGAGTTGAAGCAGCACTGTATTCAACAATTATGCGTCGGGGCCAGTGAGCATCAAACTTCACACGTTTTTCACGCACAAACAACGACGTGTGGTTTGCCTTACTCGGGGCATATTGTCACAATGCAACAATATGCAGACGTCATTCTGTGGCATCGTCGTAGGCAAATTATTCGGTATCAACTTTAACCGACCGTTGTGCAGCGCAGGAGAAACATATGAGCTCGTTTAATTATATGCTTCGCTCTGGGAAAACAGCTTCCGCTCATGTGTTTCTATAGACGACCTCGTCTCGCCGAACTTCTTCGACGTGTTCGATGAAGTTCGAACGAGCGTATGCCCGTTCTTCCTGCTTTAGACCGCGCCGATGGCGTCACGACAAGGCTCACTTAACAGCGCTAAAAGAACAAAGACGCGTGCAAGTCAGATAGCGAGAGAAACGGAGTCACACGCGAAGTGGCCTCGTTGGAAACCGCGCCTACAGTTAAATTCTGTCTAGAGCAGCGCGCTATGGCTGTCACCGAGTGAAAGCATTAAGTGCTGGTGACGTACTTAAGGGCACAATGCGTGATAAGCGTTCCGGAGCCAGAAACCATGTATTCAACTGTGTGAGTAAATATTGTGATTTTTTTTCTTTTCTGTTCGCAGGCTCCACTGAACGAATGCACGGATCACGGCGGCCTCGAGGAACCACGTACATTGCAGAAGTATACGACGTTTCAGTGCTCTCTATGGGAACAAAATCTAATAATAAAAAGGAACCGTAGAACACAACGTCTGGACATAGCCTGAATGCTTTCAAATGATCGAAAAAAAGTGCCTATCCATGGTTTGTGATAAATAATGCCTTACGACAAATACGTACCCGCACGCGAAAGGAGGTTTTTTTTAATGCAGATCCAGATAACCGTCTTTACCAGCTTGCGTCCAGGTAACTTGGATATCTCATTCTTTTTGAGCTGTATGCAGAAGATGGTTGAAGATACATCGCGAAGCGTAGTGCGATAGACTACTTCTTAACGGAGAGTAACATCTGAAGGCGCGAAATCACTTCTGAGATGATATGAATGAATGCCGCTGTTTCGACTAGCAGTTATGTGAGCTATGCTGTCGACGTAAACGCCGTAAAGGCTGTCAGGCGAAGATGCATTTTGTGTATCATCGTTTTGCGATGTCACACTGGGCCCAGAGGCACACCCACAGGCGATCGAAATCATAAAGAGAAAGCACCAGCCACTTCTAAGTTGCCAAAATACATTTATTTATTTATTTGAGCTCAATGGATTCCCCTTTCGATCTGCATAGCATACAGAACACGTATTAGATGTTTTAGTTCTTTATTTTGCATTGTCTGGGCCACATGTAAATGATTATTCATTTGTTGTTGTTATTATTATTATTATTATTATTATTATTATTATTATTATTATTATTATTATTATTATTATTATTATTAATAAATATCGTGTTGAAGCGTACATCATCATAGTGACGGCGCTTCAGCGTGAGCAGTGGATGAATGGCTCTTGCTTGCAAAAGCCTTCCCAATTTGGTTGCAACAACTGCTGGAAAGCGCCCGGGGGCATTCAATAATGAAATCGTTCGACTTTCTTCAGACAACTTATACACATCAAAAGATAGAGTTTGGCATCAGCAGACAAGACGAAAATAATCTCCAGTGGTAGCGTAAGTTACGCCTTAGTAATAACTGCAAGCAGAATATAAAGAAAGAAAACATGCAGGTGAGATAGAAATCTCGGAGCTATGCAGACATTGAAGAAGACAGCAAGAAAATGTTTTCACAATTTCGCATACATCGGCCACGCCGGATTTGCATTCATGTCGCTCTATCACCATTCATTATAGAAAGGGCCTCGAGTGTCACTAAAGACATAAACATTGTCACTCAGTCGCTATCATAAAGTGAGCGTCTGCGAAAACGCTTGTTGGCGGGCGTAAGAAAGCAAAACAAAGATGTTCAGCAAATGCGAGATATCTAACTGCTGCGCTGTTTGCTCAACCCCAGAGAAAAGCAGCGATGTCGCACCCATACATAATTCATGTGGAATGCGCCCGTAGGTTTCAAAGGAACTCGGTAAAGGAAAGAAAAACGAGGCGGACGTTACACAACCGAGGGCAATTCATCTGAACAACAGCTACGCGAGAAAGCACATTTCGCACAGATACGGCCGTTTAAGCAAGTCGCCGAGATGTTGAAGCAGTGGCACGCGGAGGTGGTAATACAAATCGTAGTCTCATTTTTCTGTGGTTACACTGAAAGTGCGCTGACAAGAAGAAATGGTCAGTTATTGTGAACGTATTTTTCTTTTTTTAGGGGCGTAGCTCCTCTTAGTCTAACCTTGTCCCGTCTCCGTTGTCCGGCGTAAACGGCAGATGGCGCTGTCTCATACAAGTACATAAAAACTGCAGTTCAGGGACGATATTCTAGATGGCGCTGTACACAATCTGTGTCGTCATCACCATTTCTCCTCACATTTCCTAGATGGCGTTGGTCCAATAGAATTGTGTGCACTATGGCGCTTGTGTGAATCGACACTAGATGGCGCTAGAAGTGCCGCTGCTCTCCGAATGGCTGCTGCGCGGGGAGCGAGCGCCTCTCTCATTCTCCTGGTTCGTCGCCGTACATGTCGGATCGTTGGTGGAGCATGAACGATGCGCAGCGGCGGGTACTCGCTTGGCAGCAGCCAGGTGAATCCCGAGACGGTGCGCGCCAAGGACGCCGCTGCGAAACGGGCTCAACGAGAAGCCGATCCCGAGACCACGGTTGCTTCAGGAGCTTCGCCCAAGCTCTTCATCATTCACCCGTGGATATGCTGTAATTTTTTATTTCTTTACTGCAACTAGACAGAACCATATATGTGAATCTATTTCCATCTAGACGTATATATACTGATTCACGAGACCGATTACGACAGACTTGTCTTTCCCTTCTCCCATGAAATGCAACGCGGAAGAGAGTGCCACCCCGCAGTACACTTCGACTGGTCTATAATTCAGCGAGAATTCAGTCACGCTAGCGTAAACGGACAAAATGCCGGTCCATTTTTGACATCGAAGCTGTATACCTCTCGTTGGTCTAAAAAAAGGAAAAAGCGAAACGAGCAAACGCGTGTAACTCCACTAGCGTTCGCTGTTGACTCGTGAACTGCAACGCCACAACTGAATTTCGAGCTCTGGGTGGTTTAGGGGCCCACTAACAATTGAAAACAATAGGCATATCTTTCTTTGCAATCAGATATACAGCATAGAGCTCAGTATTCGTTTCAATAAAAAAAACAGAAAATAGGCACCAAAATCGCATGATGGATGATACGGCGCCTGTGAATAATGAAAACACCCTCCCACGCGTTCCCAGCAAAGATTAGGTTGCAGCTGCTTTCCAGTTCACACGAGGACTTCAAATGACATCAAACGGTCTTGCCTTCTCCCCACGTGTGTTTTCCGCTTTCATATAAAAAAGGTAGACCCGTCTAGCAACTGATTGCTTTCGTTACTTCATGCCGAGGGTAGATTAAAGACAGCACAACTTAACAAATTAAAGATAGCACAACAGTATGAATACAATGCTCGACAATAGGAACAAAGTCGTCTTGCCGAAAATGGTCGCGGAGCCAATCACGGTCTACCCCAGCGTCTACAAAGCGATCATCACTACCCATTACTCTACTATAATAATAAAACATACCCCCGCCCTCCTCAGCATGTGTGATGTTTAATACAGCTTCGTTCGACATTCGCGTACGCATGGCGGGACGGCTGCCATTTCTTTATCATCCAGCTTCTAGATGTATTGCTTCTTATTCATTGCAGTTCTACTTAATGAACCTACCTATTAACTATGCTTTTATTGATGGAGGTCGTTCTGCACTTTTGACGCATGCGATCACGCGTGCATGAATACGTGCGTGTGTCCCTTGACTATTTAGAAGTGCTGCAAAGAAACCAAAAGAGGTCAGTGCACCCTGCTCCTATTTTATCCGTATCGTACGATATCGTATGGCAGCGTTGTACTGTTCGTGGCCGTTAAGCGCAAAAACAAACAAAGCAAGGCGACGCGACCCCACTGACACCATCGCAGCGTGATGGAAAAGCCATCCCAGCTCGATCACACTGCATTCCGCCAGCTGTAGCCTTTTAAATGCTCTTGTTTTTACTTAATTCAGGAGTGTTTCCCAATTCGTTTTTCTTATGTATACTCCTTGTGTAATGAGCGGGGGGAGTGCTTTAATAGCCTCATCCTGCTATAACTATTTGTTCCAGTATGTCTTTTTCTCAAGCAGCTAGCGCATAATAGCGAATCGCTGCCCCTTGGGTTAATTTTTTTTAAAACTTGCTTATTTCAAGTCTTTGTAAATATTATTGCTATGGCTTCCATCCTTCGCATTCAGACAGCTTTCTTTCTTTCTCTAGCTTTCTTTTTATGATTCGCTAATCACAATACCGGGAAAATAAATTAATTGTATTTAGCCTTTGAGTGCCTGCGTTGGAAACGCTTCTAGAAAAGTTGTGCGCCAAAATGCTGATATGGTATGTTTATTATGATATAATAAAAATAAAACATGTTGATCTCTCCGTCTCCACTCTAAGAAAAAAAGGTGTCTTTTGACTCTTCTTTGCTACACATGTGACTATGTACAACGCTCTTTAGAGAGTCACGGTGACTCTTTAGGAGAGTCGTGCGACGCACGACTCTACAAAAGAGAGTTAGCGTGCCTTTTTAAAGAGAGTCACACATCCCACGACTCTCCTAAAAAGAGTCAGCGTACCTCTCACAAGGGAGTGATACATGGGAGATTCACATGTGTAGCACGTTTTTTTCTTAGAGATCGGGAATATGAGTTGCCTGTTTATTGTACATTGACGTATGAGAGGTTGCACAATGTCTGTTGGTGTTTGGCAACTATAGCACCGTTAGACGTGGATGCACCCACGTTGACGCCACTGGCACATTTTCTTCTTGACGACTAAGGTCCCTCATTATCGACTTAACAATTGTGGTAGCTGAAGTAGTAGTTAACATACACCCAGATACCGCATAGGGTTCATAGGGTTCAGGTACAGCATATGGTTCAAACATGGCATCGACAAGCACGTAATGAGCACTGGTATTCAATATGCACTGATTCAAAATCTCGTCATCTGACGAGACAAAGGCAAAGGCATGCGCTTCCCAGTAATAAGGTAACTTACGCCTGCGCTCATGCATACACCACACGGCGCTTGGGGAACGCGAGAAGCAGAGCTCGTAGCTTGAGCTGGGAACGCGGGAAGGCCTTCCGCTGACCGCTGACGTCTCTCCATCCGCAACTCCCTCGCAGCCCGACATTCGCCCGTCGATGTTATTGCCTTTCTGTGCCGGTTACTTCAGGAGTTACATACTCCGCCCGTGCCAACCCACTCGAAGTAGTAGGCGGCGGCGAAACGCCGTTGGTGCATGTGGAAGCTGCATTACTCTTTCGATGGGTCGTCACAATAACAAGACGCAAAGGGCAAAGTACGTACTGCGTCGTCCACAAATTGAATCATCGCATACAGTGCATTGCATCTACCGTAGAGTTTCCAACAATAACACATTGAAAGCAGCGGTTGCGCTGAAACTACCGAAGCACTCCCTGCCAGCAGTCGTTAGTATCATAATGCAGTACTTCACTTCACCGCTTCTAGACGGCGACACCACCCCGCCATCGATAACTGTGAGATCACTGCAATGTGTGAGATATACAAGGCGCGCTTGTATAGCCTGGTGTATTGTGCGCTGGTGCCGCAGTGAATAGAGCGCCGGGCACCTGTCGTTGCTGACCGAAAGATCGTGGGTGCAATTCTGAGGTCACGCAAATCAACGGAATATCTTTGTCATCTGTCCATGTACATTTTACCGACGTCACATCCGTGGCGGAAATGGGGTCAGCGAACTCTTGGTGGAGCTCGGCATAAAACACTTTCGTATTAAAAGGTCTTCGTATTAAAATACGCGTTTGTATTAAAAGGCCCAATAAAAGGCTCAAAAGCCATTTTGCTCGAATTATGCTCACTTTACAAGTGAACTTTCAAAAAGCAACGCTTACAGGGGATGAGAGTTTTTTCCTTCTGCTGTATTTTTCGCGTCTATTTCAAATGCATATATACCGAGCACAACGTGGATATAGATATTCCTTAACAAAAAACGTTTTCCAGAATTTGCAGACGTTTGAATGTCGTAAGTTCACGATATTGAAGCATTACCCACAGCTGGTGAGCATGTTGATTCCGCAAACAAACTTCTGATCAAGTGTTAAAGCTACGAGTGTCAATACATTATCACATAAGCAATTCAATTTAGCCCCTGAACGGATGTGGTAAATTGCGAGTGTCTTAAAACTAGCGTTTGAGCGATTTGTCCTGCATTCGGGCATTTTAATGTGTTGAATGACCAAGTGCGCCTCGCCCTGCGAGCACTCATATTTGAAGGTTTAAGTGTACTTTTTATTAGCGTTTTTTTTTTTGGACGTTGCTACGAAGTACGTTGACTTTAAATATGGTTTATTTCTAGGATGCTCCACAGCCTTTCAGGTAACGTTCTGCTTGCCTGCTCAACAAGATCGACTTTTATTTTTATTTTTTTTAATTTGTGCACCTGCTCATGGTTCCAAGCATCAATACGTCTTGATCCTTACCCTTCGTACACTTCCCCTGAGACATTGTCGGGGTGTCTTCATCAGCCCAAAGCAGCGAAAACGGGGATCGGTGCTAGTGCCTGTAAGAAGCTCTAGCGTCTGCACGTTGTCTAGCATCTTAAGCGATTGCTTATCTATCACGTTGGGGCCAAAGCCCATCTATCACTCGAGGTTAAGCTTTTCTCGCTAGTTTAAATGACACTAGCTAGATAGTTCGTCAGGCGCGCTGAACATAAAAAGTAGGATGACAAGTAAGCAAGCAGAAATCCTCCGAAAAACGTTTGACTTGCGAAATAATCATTTGTGCACCATATGACAGAGCTTAGACAGCTTCGTAGCGTCGCTTTAGTCGTAACTATTGATGGCATTTTGTTGCGGCAGCATTTAAGCGCACGAAATTTGTTGTCCCTCTGCGCCTTGTCTATATTGTGACATTGACGGGGACAGTGGTCGTCATCGACGGTATGTGTCGATGAATCCTGTCATTCATTAGGCCACCCCAACCTTCCCCATCACCCCAATTGGAATCGGTCTTACTGCACCAGTGCCCGTATTGAATTCAAATGAGCTAATCACTGCACTGGTGCCACAGAAATTGCTTAGCATGTACTGACAATTTTCACTTTCAGTTGTACTACGTGGCACAGAAAAAAAGTATATTGTCACGCGATGTATCAGGGACTTTTATAATTAGGGTTACAGACATTCTGGGACCCCAAAGAAATAGTGCCGATGCCACTGCCCGTGGGCGATAAGCCAACTGCTTTGAACCAGCGGAGCTGGTTAAGCTTTTCGTGATGCCGCGTGGCGTGAACAGAAACTCCGCCCAGCTTGCCTTTGTCACGTTCAGCCTAGTTAAAACGTAAGCCTAGTTAGGTCTAGTTAAGAATAATTGGACACAGTTAGGCGTTGAGCCTAATTAAGCCAAAGTAAATATAGCCGAACCTAATGAAGCCTATATAAGGTTAATGTCGCCTAAGACGATCGCAATTAAGCTTAATTAGGGCAAGTGTAATTAAACATAGCCCAGCTTACCTTCACCTTGTTAAGCCAAGTTAAACTTAGATGAGCCGAATTGAGCCAGATTAAAAATAACCAAAACTAATTAAGCGCGGTGTCACTTAAAGAAGCCTAGTATAATTAAGCCAAAATCGATTTAGGAACACTCAATCCAAATCATATCTCAAACAGGTTAGTGCCGCCAAGTTCAAGGTGATACTAATGACTTGTCCAATTCCAACCTTATTAAGCTTTATTAGGGTGAATTAGACCTAAGACTAATTGAGCCTCATTGAGTTCTGTATGATTGAGCCAAGTCGAACGAACATACTTGTGATGCACGTGTTCCAGTTGTGCTAATCAAGCCTAATTGTGCTAATTGAGCCCAATTGAGCCTACGATTGGTTTGTAATCGAATGCCTGCGATTGGATCAATTCCAATCGTTGCCGAACAATCACCCAACAATAATAATCGATAGTCAATAGATATTGACCGATGATCGGTATCGATTCAAGCCTTGGCAAGCCCTCAGATAAGCCTACACATAGAAGGATAGTCATAGTCCGGTGTGATTAAGCTCTTCCATCATAAAACATCGCACACACGCAAATACAAAAGAAGGAAGAACTGACGACACGAGTGCTCGTGTCGTCAGTTCTTCCTTCATGTTTTGTTTTCCTGTATATGCGCTATTTTATGATAAATATCAGCAACTCGCCTAAATGGCTACTTTGCTTAGGCTCTTCCAATCAATGAATACAAAATCGATGGATAATCACTAGTCATCTACAACCCGATCGATATGTCGGAGAATGTTGTACAAAAGCCGAACCGTGACCTACATTCCTACTTGCTTTCCTGAAGAGCTTGTTCGAGTCCGCAAAAGTCGGGACTGCTTAGGAAACCACCAGCTCCGCTGCGATTCAGCCTTGCGCCAGTTAGTGCAAGATGCCCGCACTGCTTTTTTGTTTCGGGCACGCTGTTTCTTAGATTTAGTGGGGAGACAAATCTCTGCATACAGTTGCACAGTTACAGACGTACACCTTCACACTTCTGTTTTTGATTTTCACGATTTTTGAAAATTTTATAACTAGTATTATTTGCTGTTCTTCTTTATTTTTGTTCTTTCCTTCTGCTTCGGGAGCGCTAACTGCAGCTATATGCAACACTTTACGTTGATTTTCATTTTTTTTGTTTTCATATGCGCTTCTTATATTTCTCTATTTTCCTTCTTTAGTATTATTTTCTGTTTCGGTGGCGAAGGTGTCAGATCAAATCTTAAATGCTCGCCAAGCAAGTCCGAACTACTGCTGTACCGCCTCACGCGCAGAGCGACGGAGCCAAAAAGCTACACGAGACCCCGGGAGTACGAGGAAATCAGCCTAATCACCCAAGACGAAAACACAATGCCCAAACTTAACACGATCAAATTCCTCGGAATGATCATTGAGGCCAGCGAAGCGAACGGTGAAACCGTGCGGAAGCTTGAAGGCAATGTCACCAGCGACACGAGACAAATAGAATAACCAACAGACACGCGGGCATGGAGGAAGAAAACGTCATTCGACCGATCCACTCCTTCCCACTCAGCCACATTGCCCACGCAGCCGCTTAACACAAGTGGTTCGTCAGTGAAAAGAATAAGATCAACACGCTCTTCAGGAAAACGTACAAGGCAGGTCTGGGCCTCCCGGAATCGACGAGTTCCTAGCCTCTGACGCAGCTAGGCATACACAACACCCGAGAAGAAATAGCCGAAGCACAAAGCATCTCGCAGCTAGAACGCCCGTCGTCCACCACTACTGGACCACATATTATGAACAATCTCGGCATAACATACCACGACCAGCGCGGTCCGAAAATTCAGATTCCCAACAAAAGCAGCGACACCCGTTACGGTGGCAAACATCCCAAGAAGCCTGGACCCCGATTACAAACGAAACCGGAGAAATGCGAAAGCGGAGGCTCTGCTCCGTTCTTTCTGTTGGTAGAGGAACGCGCGCTCTGTCGCTTTGTCGGAGCAGCCAATTATTCCGACGGCCATAAATACACGGCCATAGCCATAGCACATACTCCACAACCAGGAGCATATACCAAATGCACGGAAATAGCGGAGGAAATAGCGATCGCGCTGTTCCTCACAGATCAGGAACGCGAAGTCGTCCTGTGAGACTCCCCAATGGCAGTAACGAACTACGTCAAAAGTAGAATTTCCAAGGAAGCCCTGGTGATGATGTCCAGAGGGGGCAGACCGGAAACCACTAACTCGACGATCGTATGGTTCCCCGCGCACGTCACCATGGAAGGCCACGCGGGCCTAAACCTAAACAAGACGGCGCACTTGACAGCGCGGTACATGAACCACTGCGCCGAAGACGACAACGCCTCTCGCACGATTGCGAACACTACTCGCACAGAACGGGACAGGCTCGCTAGATATGATGACATGACCACAGCATATCTAAATACCTGTAGGATCTACCCACCACCAAGCCCCATAACGAAGAGGAGGCCGGCTGACGCCGAGAGAGGGTAGATATGAAGGTGCAGACTTTCGCTAATCCATTCAATCTGAAGCGGATCTTCCCAGGTAAGCATCAGGACGAAACGTGGAAATTCTGCCAGGAAGGGCCAGTCGAGTTGGGCCACCGTACTACGCAGCTCAGACCTCGGCATCGAGACGTGGGCAGTGCAGCAAGTCTCTGAGGTGGCGTTGAGGCAAAGCCTTGACGTTAGCCCGCGAAAGACCGGAGGCATGGTGGCGTTAAACCATGCCGGACGTTCAAAATGTTGTACCCATCTAGCCGGCTTCGTGAACAGGAGAGCGTCGCCTGGCTCGAGGCACGCGAGCTAGATCTCTCGCTGTGCTTGTTCGCCAGTTTGTTCATTGTTTTTCCGGCGAAAGCCTTAGATGCCTCATGAAACGCGAAAATTAACCGTCGGCGTCCCGCGGCGTCGCCGTCAACACGAGTGATGCAAGAACCTTCGTCACGCGGCGACTTCATGATAGGACGCCATCATGGGGTCAGAGACCGCCAAATTTTGTGGCACCATCATGACGTCACAAGATACTGTTGCTTTGTCGAAGGTGGGCCGATCACGGATGCAGTGGAAAGACAGGTGGGGTGCAGAAGGCTTGCATTGCCTCCGATCCTGGAGGCAGTGGTAAAGCAGGTTAAGTGCAGAAATGTTTTGTAGGGGGATCGGGGAGCATCAATACATCGATTAAGAGAAAAGATTGCTTTCGCTTTTGAGTTGTCTTAGGCCAACAATAGACCACGCTGAACGCAGGAAGGGGTGCCTAGCAGCTGTGATCTATAAAAAAAACAAGGAGTTGCGTAATCGGTCAGCAAGGAACAGTTTCGAAAGGGACACAAAACCTTCAAGAGAACCAGTCAAATACAGAGCTCGCTTAAGCTGCAAGGAATGTGAGAATTGTCCATGGAGTCTGGTGAAAATCCTTGTGCGATTAGAAAAGTGCGATCACAAACGGCAAGCTCATATTGTTACACGAAAGAAACGTTGAAACAAACAGGCTCAAAAAAGTCGGTCGCAGATAGACGGAATCTCAACGCACTTGCAAAAATAGGTGGGCCTTAAACGTCAGCAGCCCTTGACGAGCTGTATGAGGCTGGTCGCTAGAAGAAATCAAACGTCAACACCACCTGCATGTATTCCACGATTTTACGGGAACAAAAAAGTAAGGTGATGTAGGGTACGTATTATTTTTTTGCTCTTGCATTGAAGTTACAATTCTTGAAGCGAGCCCATCGTGAATGATGATCTTGGCGCGAGATAAGTCCAAGAGTTTTTAGAACTTATCACGACGAGGAAATTTCAACAGCCGCACTTGAAAACCTTAACTAAGAACTCATTACGAGCGCCCACCCTGTTATATCTCTACTGATCGTTTCTGTGACTCTTCTTAGCAAAATACAAGGAGGGTGTACAGTGCAGCAAAAATGAAGGATGATAAAGTAATTTGAATTTCGCTTCCTCACAGTCGTCTATGTTGCTTTCCTTATCAATCTGAGAGCAGAAAGATGAATTGAGGAACGCTTCCCACGCATTATGCCAAATATATTGCCCTCCGACAGACCCTGTTATTTTTATTTCAGCAGTGAGACACCTGGCTCCCTCGGCCTCCCTCTTCCATACCTCTTGGTATTTGTATAATAGCTCGCACGTTCCAGTTCATGTCATGAATGTCCTAGTCTTGGCCAAGTTCGTGAGGTTGTTTTCTCTCTCTCTGTGTCATTTGTTGCTGAATATGACTCTGCTGAATACCTGACTCTGTTTACCACGCGAGCACATCAGTGCTGAAAACGACGCGAAATAAAACTGCGGACATATTGAGACAAACTGCGCTCATGGATTGTGATGCTTGAAAGTGTACTATCAAGAAATAGAGTAAAAAAAATCATGAATTAAAAAAAAACGAGACTAAGCCCTTGTCAACGATTCTTCAATTATTCAAGTATTTTTTCAGATTTTAGAAAAATAACGCATGCAACGTTAGATCCCCGTGAATGCATTATTGAGGTAAGTTGACGTTTAGAAATTCACCCGGCTTTTACAGAGAAAGCATA
This sequence comes from Rhipicephalus sanguineus, assembly GCF_013339695.2. Lineage (NCBI taxonomy): Eukaryota > Metazoa > Arthropoda > Arachnida > Ixodida > Ixodidae > Rhipicephalus > Rhipicephalus sanguineus. The sequence continues at coordinate 132,528,766 of NC_051180.1, read as the reverse complement.
AGGGCTTTTCATTGTAGAATGAGCGAAGACAGCGCAATGACTCCTACTTTCTTCCTCTTTCTGTATTCCTCACAAGTGGCGTGCTGGTGCTAATTCTCCTGTCTCGGCTATTTTAGTGTCACATCACATGCATAGTTATCCGTGAACACTCTCCACTATAGTATATGTCCCAAGAATGCGAGTTAGTCATGCGACAGGAAACGTCGCTTATGTGATTCAAGTGTACTACAAAGTTCCTTGCGAGCGTTTGGACATTTCGCAGCAGGAACATACGCATGTAACGAGCGTATATAGTTGCACCAGAAAAGAAATACAGCTTCGCTCGAAGCTGTATACGATCGATAGGGCGTGTTCATCGTTGACGAGAAAAAGCTGCACTGCAAAAGTGCTCTCTCATTCTGCGAGAAAAAAACGCTTCCCAAATAGAGCAGACGCTCTTCGATCACTCCTATTTTCCCTATGTGCTCTTGTTCTGCATAAAGCCTTGCAGAGCAGCCAGTGGAAGTCGTCGTAAGGCAACTCCAATGAAAAGAAGGACGACCGCATTTCTGAAGGAACCGTCTTTCTTGATGCTGAAGGTCTTTACAGCAATAAATCTACCGCAAGAAGAGCGGCAGGCCTACTGGAGGTGTCACTGCGTCTTCTTTTTTATTGACATGATGTAAAGAGATGTTGGCGCACAAATAAAGCGGCGGCTACTCCTTAGCTCATGGAGTACATAGGGTCCAAAACATAAAGTACATAGAGTAAAATTTTCTAATCACAATTAACCCACTGTACACACAATTAAGCTTTGTTTTGTCACTGCGTCTTACATGCTGAAAATGGACAGCTGTCCTCGATTGCTGAGATCCGGTGAAAAAAAAAAAATCACAGGCGTCTATTACTACTACTTTCTGGAATATAATAAATATCTATAGCTGTAGCATGCTCTTCATGGTATTCAATTATTTATTTGTTACTATATTGAATGCTTTGCCTAACGTACCGCAGGGGCCGCATTTGCATTGGAGGCGAAAGTGCTCGCAGCGCGTGTACTTAGATTTAGGTGCACGTTGAAGAAGCCCAGGTCGTGGAAATTTCCGGACCCCTCCACTACTGAGGCTTTCGTAATCATATCGTGTTTTTGGGACATTAAACCCCATCAATTATTATTATATTCGCCTGACATATGCAGAATTATCGGTACCCAATAGTACGATAATACAAGTAAACCTGTTATGCGGTCTAGTTCACCCTGTCTGTGTCTTTTTCCGTGTCATGTCGTCCAGTTACTGGCAGCGCGCACAAGCCATGTACGATAATACACAATAGCACACTATCCATAGCCCAAATATGTTGAAGCAGAATGCACAAGTGGAAGGCCGTACACCTCGCTGCCCAGTGGCGCAACCTGTTAACAAGGAACCGAAATCACAAAGGTTTTTGACATTAGTGCTGTTCGCCATTGCTTGGTCGCCTTCAGCATTAGTACGTCCCTAATAATAATAATAATAATAATAATAATAACAATAATAATAATAATAATAATAATAATAATAATAATAATAATAATAATCCACGGTATTTACTGCAAGTTAAATCTTGAAAATTGATATAAACGGAAGGAGGTCGCCGGCCTGCTCTACTAAACACGCCTCCGTCAGCGACTTCTGAGCCTTCCTGCATCATCGTCCACCCCACAAGTGCCAGCGCCGGCAACGACTCAACGTGTCAGCGACGACTCCGCCACACCAGCCAGCACAAGCCACGCTACAACCGGTGACTGTTTTCTGCCTAAGAAACGTTCCACGGAACTTCTCTTTTTCCGTGCGTGATAAAGTTACATTTTTTGTGTGTTCGAAAATGGCTCCTTCCGTTGCCGGTGAGAGGCCTTGCCTCAAATGAAACAAACCACAAAGCACTAAACTTGCTTAACAATTGCATAGATTAACGCGATTCCTCGCCCGATATGATGCCTGCACGGGCTCTTCTTGCAAACGAGTTTCAAGCACCAGCGTGCCTCTGTGGTAGAATACTCGACTGCCACGCAGCGGGCCCGGGTTCAAATACCATTTGATCCTGGATGTTTTTTTTCTCATTTATTTCTCATGTCTACGGGTTACTTTTTCACGTCCATCGGTTACGCCACCAAGGGCGACGGCAACGGCGACGGCACCGCTCAACGCAGGAATGGGCGCCTAAGAGCTGCGCTCTGAAAGACACGTCCACTTGTCATTCTTGCTGTTTAAGTTGGTCGGTAAGCATTTTTGGTACCCTCCTTGAACACACTTTTTGATATTCGAAGTTTTCAGTTACAATCATCTGAACTGTAATGCGGCCAGCAAGAAGTAATATATCCGACAGAGAACTAACTTTCAGTCGTTATCAAACGGCAATTCCCTGTACACTTGTTGAACTGTTTCAGTGGCTGGGCTCACCACTCTGCTCTTCGTCGTGCAGATTTGTGCGCCTATTTGTGAAGTCCCGACAACCGTTTCCAACCTTTCCATCAATTGCTGCCACTCCAGGTCTATAAACTAGGCACAACTCCCTAAGAATTTGAGAAGCTGGTAACCAGCCCAACGAGTCGTCATCCCGTATGTTCCGGGAACTAGCGAACAGCTCGCCAGGGTTCTCGGAAAAGCTGGGGCCACGGTGGTTCACAAGCCGGCCTCAACGCTCGCTCGCTTACTACCGCGGCCGAAAGATCGACCATCCCGGGAGCAACACCAGGGCGTAGTCTACAAAGTGTCATGTGCTGACTGTCCAGCGAGCTACATAGGCGAGAGCAAGTGCTTCCCGGAAAGAATGCGCCAACACAAAAACGACGTCAGGAAAATGGAAATACAACGCAGTGCCCTTGCAGAGCATCGCGAGAAGCACGACCACAAAATTGACTTCGAGGGCGCTTCCATCATAGAAACGGAAAGGAATCTGGGAAGGAGGCTCTTGCTCGAGTCGTGGGCACATCCAGAACACACCTGCGAATGTGAAACCGGTCCCTCGGAACAATGCCTCCGATCTACGTGCACGGCCTCCGGAACGTGAGGGAAAGAGAAAGGCGGAGCCAAAACAAGCTGCGACGAAGCCTCCCTGATCAGCACAGTCACCCCTGAAGAAGAGACCAAGCCGGTCTCGAAACGTCGGGTTTCCTCCAAGAATTTGTGGCTGGAGGTATTTCACTTCTTAATACGAGGATATGATTCTGATGCACGCCGTCGTGGAGGGCTCTGGAAATTTGACCACTTCGTGTTCTTAACGTGCACCAAGATATATGTATACAAGGGCCTATGGCATTTCGCCTCTATCGAAATGCGACCTCCGCGGCCGCATTGAACCCGCCACCTTGGGATCAGCAACTTAGCAGCGTAATATTGTACTACCTCGCGGCCCTAAAAAATATGAGAACAAGAAAATAAAGAAATAATCGATGCACAATTGAAATGTGTATAAGCACCAGCATACAAAAATGTATTCTATTGAATGAAATCTCGCTACATGGAGAGCTCTATTTTTTTAAGCTGCAGAGACTACGACGTCCACAGAAACTCAGAACCTGCACCCTGACAGAGCAGGAAAGCTTTTAAATTTTAGTGATGCCGGTGAGCCACTTGTATCGGCTCTCGTGACGTGATGCTCCATCACGTGGGATATAGAACTGCTGACATGAGGTAAATTTGTCTTTCTATGTCTTATTTACATGCAACGAAGTCAACTTTAGCAGCAATAACAAGGTGTTCTGTGCACTGGGCAACCAGCGTCGCGAATAACACGTCCAATGAGGCGACGAGCTTTCATCATTTGTTGCAAACACTTAAAGTTTTTATCAGAAACAGACACTGTTACACAACATTCGCTTAAAGGCAACAGCTGTAAGGTGCGTATGATAAGAGCTACCTCTTTTTTATTGCTGATGTATCTCAGCATACGTATATAGAAGCTCTTTCAAAAGTGATCTAGCATGAACCGTTATTTTTATAATTTTCTTTGTCTGTGGTGTAAAAGTTTAAAATTTAATGACTTTATGACTTACCTTCCAGAATATTTAACAGATGATGCTTTAAAGCCTTGTGGCGATGCCGGCTGCCTGGATGCGCCGGTGTGCTGCCATCACATCAACAGCTGGTCGTCGCTCATGCGCACGTGCCGCACGTAGCCATCCTGGGCCCGAGCTAGTAGCTGTGACAAAGGAGAGGGGCAGTCAGCCTTGTGCCTTTAGGTAATAAAGCTTGCCTCTTCTCCAATGGCTCTCGCACCCTGTGTCGTCTCTGATATCCTCGGGTTGGCAACTAGGCCTGAAGCCATGGCCCTGAGCCCACAGCTCATAGACATTGACACGTAATCTCTCATAACATCATATCACTGTTCGCAAACTTTGTTTGCTCAGGCACTCATTAGCCATATTTGTGTAATGAGACAATGTAACCGTGCATCATTAGTTTCTTTCGGCAAATTGTCTGTTACAACATCAAGCATAAACGCTTGAACTAGTCCGATGTGTGTAAACTAAAAACCAAGGAATATTGACAGATAGCTGCCAGATGAGACTTTTCGCTTCGGTTTATTCCTCTACGCATGCAGTCTGTTTAATACTTTCATGCATTTCCCACCTTGAAAGAGTTGTCAGAGCGAGCAGGTTTTTTTCATGAAGCCAAAGCGTAGCCAGTACGGATACTGCACAAAAAGGTTGTGGTATAAAGATTAACGCAATAAGAAAAATAATGCCCTGCATAAATTGTATTTGTTTTACGTTGATGCTGATATAAGTAATTGCATGACTGCCTAAAGCTTCCATTTTAGTGCCCTTTCAGACTGACAAACAATCTTCATCCATCACGCATACTTGGAGTGCAAGCTCCTGCATTGGCAATCACTAAATATACCGCTTCATACGGCTGCTTCCAGCGATGTTGCGAATGTCTTTTACTTAACGGTAAATCGAGTTCTTCTAAAGGAGCTCCACATCAGCGTACCTTTCTGCTCCTTCTTTTGTTGCGAGCGCATTTTTTGTTTTGTCCTCGGCTTTCGGCTTTGCTTTGTCTCTTGAGGCACTCACATCGAACGCGTTCCGTTGAGACATTGTCTAGGCGTGCTCATCAGCATGCAACGCTACAGAGCGCTCTTCCCGGCAAGCATCTCTAAGCCAATCGCGCATCAATTTTGAGTTCCAAGGCATCGTGGAGCGATCGTTTATCTATCACGAGTGGCACGCAGCTCATCTATCACTCGGCACTTTAGTAATAAATTTACCTCAGGCGATGGAACGAGAAGATTTTGCAGCATGCACGCAAGGGGTAAAAAGAAAGACAAGGAATTTGGGTACGATAGATTAAACAGAATGAGATTAAACAGAAACGTGTCGGAGAGCAGTTAACCAAGGCTTCTCAACGTTAGTCTATAACGGTTATTGTCTAAGTGGCCGTGACCGTCGCGGTCTTGCTTCGAAGAGGGTCTTAATAGCTGATAATCATAGCTGAGAGGTGTGCAGCAGAGGTAAGGCGTTATGAGCCGTGTACAATGACCCTGAAAAAATTGACATACTATTGCAGCTCATGCCAGCAAGTAACTGCGCGAACAGAACTGTGCTGTATAGAGTGTAAATTTAGTTATAGCGACGTGTGCTCTGTGTGCGATGCGGTTGGCATATAATCATACTTTTCAGACGTTCAAACGTGAAATCCTTTTCTTGACCTCATTTTCGGAGAGTGAATTCAGTAGAGTGTGGATTTTTTCGAATAGTAGTATTCACTATAGTGAAAAGGCTGTTCTACAGAGGTGGACAGCGGAAAACAGAAGACAAGTACTATCAAACTTGAGCAGTATAACAGATCAACCCAAGGGATATTGAAAGAAGAACGCTGCTGCAAGGCTGCATTCGACACATTGATCTCCTAGGCACCGATGAAGAATTTCTACTCATTATGAACGAAATATTTTTTCAAGGTGCTCGTTTCTTTGTTGCACGCAACCAAATGAACCTAACAGGCAATTAGGCCAAGGGAAGCATAGGTGGGGAATAATGGGTGCACCTGTTCCGCCAGTGTGATCCAAAACAACAACCTTCTATTACATGGGTGTGGGTTGGGATCGCACCGACGGAAAGGCTGTTTTTTCTTCAACTTAATTCGTTTGAATTTACGTCATAGTTCTGCACTGCAGGTAAAGCATCAATTATTGTCCCCTCTGCTTTCATTCGCCTAAGTGTCTGTTTGGTTCATTTGCTATGTTGCCACCCATATTTAGGACCCCTGAATGCTGCGCTTGCAGCATAAACAGAGAAAGCACGGAAGAATCGTGTGTAGGTTCATATAAGATCACCCTTTTTTTTTGAAGTTAGGCTAGTGATTCAACAGTACAAGACATGTAGCACGAGCCTCGTAGTACTTGCATTCGAATGCATTATTTGCTTAGTTAGGGCGGAAAGTAGTTATATTAACATTATGGCACAATTTTTTGTAATAACAGTTCCAATACTGAGTAAAAACACAACTTCGAAAACTTTTGAGGAGTATAACAACATCGTGGTAGTACACGTGAGGAAAAGTGGAAAATTGCGGCGCAATGTCTTTGTTGATGCATATATGCTCGAAGTATTTTTAATCTATAACAAAATTAAAACCGATCGTGTTAACTTTGCGGGATGATGTCACATCGCTAGAAGGAATAATGTTATGCATCTGCATGCTGGAAATTGATCGCGCGATTCACGTACACTGGCATAGTCATGCAGCATTCGATATACAAATGCTGAAATACAGTTCCCAACAGCTTGGGGATGCTCATCTTTCGTTTAGTATTAGATATATCACAATAATGGCGAGTAGTTATAAGAAATAGTAGGGAAGTAGACCCATTTTAATCTCAGTAAAGTTCTTAGGACTAACGGATTATTCTTATATCTTCTTGGGGAAGGGATAAAAATATTCTTTCAGTAAAAATATTACGGGACTTCAGAATTCTGGGCGCTGTTTACACTGCAGTTATTCCTGACGGTTCGGTGTGTACATTCTTGGTTTTCCTCTCTGAAGATCTGTAGGATGTTGTACGCAGCACAGGTTATCTTGGCAGCAAAGCCAAGGCCGGGAGTTTCTGCACATTGCTGTTATTCGGCGAACTTTAGGATGGCAGTTTGCGGCTCTGTTTAAGTTCAGGTTCTCCTTCGCTTCCACTCTCTATGAATGCGATCGGGGAAAATGTGTCTATTGAAAATCTGGATGGCAGAGGGGCTTCTGGCAAAAAGAGAACAGAAATGATTTTGCCGTCAACATTTTTAGCCTGGCAGAAAGCACCTATTTCTCGCTTGTAGTCATTATTGATTCAGCCGTCTGTTCATTTTGTCAACGCTGACAAGCTCACTGGTGGTCTAGCACACTGCAATCTACGCTCGATATGTCGAATTGCTACGAAGTACACGAATCCAAGAGATAAAAGAAGGAACAAAATTATCGCGAGCGTGGAAGAGTCTTTGAAATGCGAATCATTTACAAGTGAACCAAAGGTATTTTGATCGTTTTCTATCTATCTGCCTATCTGTCTATCTTTATCTCTATCGCGGCCTACATATGGGCGCCCCTCGTGCACGTCCTTTTAACTTGGTACATGCCAAAATTACCATAAGAGGTTGGTGAGTGCATGCCGAATATGATTCATACACTATAGGAAAAGCCAGTGGCGCTGTCCCAGCGCCATACATCATTACTGGACTAGTGTGGCGTTGGGACGCTGTCAACTCACGAGGCACGCTGGGCGCTGATGTGCGGTACTCTGGGACAACCGTTAGGGGCCTATATCCGGCTTTAATATCTGGGGTTTAAACGTCCCAAAACCAGGGATATGATTATAGACAGACGCCGTAGTGGAGGGCTCCGGAAATTTTGACCACCTGGGGTTCTTTAACGTGCACCCTAAATCTACGTACATGGGCCTCAAATATTTCGCCTCCATCGAAATGCAGCCGCCGCGGTCTGGATTCGATCCCGCGACCTTCGGGTCAGCAGTTCGAGCACCATAACCACTAGACCACCGTGGCGGGGCCTATATCCAGCTTTGAAATCGCTGTTGAGAATTTGCGTCATGCCCAGATCGTAGTTATAGACAAAACACGAGCACTGCGACAAAAAAGAAAGAAAAAGCTGAAAAAAAAAGAAACGAGCGGACTGGAGTCAAACCTACCTTATCGATGCACATTAGATCCTGAGCCTCACACGTTACCGCTACACCACACTCGGAAGCCGCGAGCAGTTCACTTTTTCTTGATGTTATAACTACTTCTGATGGCCCGTCTTTTCAGTTTCTCGTTTATTACGCTGGGTTTTCAGTCTGACCGTGCTCGCGACAACCTAACAGAAGATGGTTGATTGTTTGCTATGTGCTGCCCAGGGTCAGAAAGTCCGTCTGACACGTTTTGCGCAAAACATAGCGTACCTAAGATGTGTGCCGGATTTGCACTGACTCGCTAAGCGGATAGTCATACCCATGTAAAAAATATTGTAGATCTGAGCTCTACACTGAACACTTCAGTTTCAGCCACCCGCTTGGACATATTTTCTGTCATTCTTGTTTACGTTCCGCGCATACGGCCGCACTAGTGCACTCTAGCACAAGTGCGGTTTGTATGCGCGGAACGTAAACCTCTGTGCCGCCACGATCACTATGAAGAACGTGGATATTCAATTACGAAGAATTTATCAACCTTTTCGAATGTAGTTTCTATCGTAACTGGTTCAAGAGAGGTCACATTTGTTTTCTTTGACTATACAAATCAGAAGCTAAAAACGCCGAGATTGAGCGTTGAAAGTGCTGACGGTGACGGCTTTCAGCGGAGGTGGTATGAGCCCACATAGAAGGACAGACTGCTAGTGCAGGTTGATGCTGATTATCAGAATAATACTAATGTCAGTTTTGTACTGCTAATGATAAGTTTTTTCGGTGCAGTTACATACAGCTAAATTCACGCCATACAATAGCATACTTCACGGAATGCGTGAGCACACGCTCTACAGATCATGTTTCAGCCTATACGTACGCCCGCCTCCTAACTAAACTAAAACTAGATAGTGTTCGACATTAGAACAGAATAATATTTTGAAAATATTCCAATAATAATACGCTACACATCTTACGATCCAATATCTAATTTTATACGACGTCCACTTATCGCGCCTAGTATTGTATTTTCAATGTGCCGCCAGTGTTCCCACGTGCGCGGGCAGGCACTGTATAGTGTCTACAGTGCCTCACAATGCGCTGTAGGATACTAGGACACACTGTACATCATTCCAGTGGCTTTCAGCGTACTGGACGGCACTGGTCACGCTGTAGAGTGTGTTCCAGTGCCTCCCAGCGCGCTGCGAGACACCGGCACACATTGTACAGCGGTTGCAGTGCCACCCAGTGCGTTGAAAGACACTGGAAGGCACTGGAGACGCTGTTTTTTCCGATAGGGTAGGTTATGCAAGGGTTGACTCTTGGGCAAGTTGGTGTGGATTCATTTCAAAATGTTAACAGCGCATAGAAGGATTAGGAAGAGACGAGACAACAGCGCTCTTTACCTTTGTTGTCTCGTCCCTTCCTAATCGTTCTATGCGCTTGTAACATTTTGGAAAGGGTAGGTTATGACATGAATAACATGCCATGCCTCCCACGTAGGTTATGAAACCCTTTCTCCAGTAACTTGTGGCGCATAACGGCATACGACGGCTCATGCTATGCGGGTATGCGCCAAACGTGTTTCGTTCCCTGTATCAACCCAGCAATGGCGAGAGTAGATATTGGACATTTTTAAGACTCTTTTGCGGTGGTAAGACAAGAAAATCACATACCGTGTGTCATAACTGGCGATTTTAACGTAGCACACAAACTCTGTCTGGCATCAGACAAACTCTGACAGCGGTGCTGCAATAAATGCCCTCAGCAAGCAGCCACGTGGATCAGATTGTAAGTAGATGTATGACATCAACGGTTGACGACATCTCTTGTGGTGGTGGTGGTGTTTGTGTAGCATCAAATATAGCCGTAGTGTCGGTTACTTCTTTCATATTATTGTAATGGGCATCACATGACTCGACAAGCTATTGCCAAGCGTTTCTCGTCCCCGCAGGAATACTCCGATGAACGTTGCTTACAAATCACTTCAATAAGAGTGACTTCAATTCTAAAAAGTTGGTGTTGATGTTACGTCAGATCATAAGCAACCTTTACACGCCAGTATAGTCAACGTACCTGGTATATCCAAGATATGCGCACAACTATTGAATTTACATAAGCACCTCGATGCAGATCGCAAGATTGGGCTCAAAGTGAGAAAATGCAGCATGAAGGTAAGCAGCTACTAGATTACTGCTTCAAATGAAACTGATCATCACCATTCGTGGCATCTGCAGGAATTAGTTTAGATACGTCTTCCCATAGTTGTCTTTATATTTCAGAATATGGGGCAACGTAACAGTGTTTTCTTCATATTAAATGAAATAACATTTATTCGCGCTTGCAAAACACGACTTTAAGTACCAACTTTTCCCCTACTTTTCTCAGTAATTTGAAAGAAACTGGGAAAGAGGGTATACCGGGAAAGATGCCAGTGGCTCTTCCATGTTGCGATTAGTTCTCGTAAAAAATGAGCCAAGGGCTTGTGCCGAAACCAGGGACTCGCGAAGGCCTTAAAATTTCTTCATGCGCCTCAAAATATCTCTTCATTTCTAGCTTCCCTCTTACAAGGTGACGAGCAATGCAGGGAATTATGAATCTGTGTTGATGTCCGAAGAAAAAAAAAGACGGGCAAGGAATACCATTCGGTGGGACGCTTCATCTGCATAACGATGATTCATCTCAATCTCACTGACTCAGCGTTCGTTTTTATTTTTTGCTGTTGCTGCTGCCGCCGTCGCCCCTCTAATTGCGCGGGATTAGAGCACCGTCTGGGAGTGCATGCAGTTAGAGTCAAGGTTGCACGGTGACCCTCACTGGCTAGACGACATTGAGGAAGTACTGTGACGTCTCGGAATGGTGTAGCGGTGTGATGGCAGCGTACAGGAAGCCTGCATACAGACGCCGAAGGCGCCGGGAAGAGCGAAGAGCGAGCAGCTGTGTGTCAATTATGTCAGCACGATACGCCGATTATGGAACTGAGGTAGGTGATACTTCGCGTTTCGAGTATTGTCCCCCAAGAAACTGCAAGTGCAACGCATGTGTAGTCTCGCGCGAAGAGACATTCAAGAATATCTTACGAGTATTCGAGGAATTCTTTTCATGACTTTTCAGCTTCCTTAGCTTTTGATTTCTGCATGAAGATCAAGGCCTTGCTAATTTCCGAAAGGCTGTCGGACGCTGAGGTTTAAACTTCCTTACGTATGTCCACCGTTCTCTGTGAACTACACGGCTGTTCCTGAAAACAAAACATGCGCGCTGTAACAATTGTTCCTTTCCTAATGATGTTCTTTTGCAATTTCTGTAGTATCTGCTCTTCTCCAATCGGTCCTCCTTCTAAATTGTGTGACAGCAGGCACCTTAAAATTTGATCTGCGTGAGTTTCATGGACAACCAAACCGTTATGCGCAAGTGACCTTGCACATAATTCTTACTATTCGTAAAATACAAGAGAAAAAGGACGCAACTGAATAATATTAAACGCGCGGAGGTGCTAAATGGAAGTTCGTATAATGTTTTCCTAAAAGTACTCCCATTTTGTTATATTTGTCACCATCCGTATTATACGGGTATATGCACCCGATAATTCTTTATTGAAGGTTAAAAAGAGAACTGCGGGCCCCGATGTTCGTTAGACAAAACAATTAATGTGGCGCGGATGAAACGATGTCTGCTCTGTTTTGGAAGACACCACCACCTCCTATTTCTTTGAGCAGGTAGACATGCTAGCTGTCGTACGGGGAGTCACCTACAGCAAGCACTATGGCTGCCCCAGCCCCCAAGCAATATTCTCGAGAGGGTGGGGTCACGAAGTAACTCTTCGCCGCTTTTGCCGTCGACGTCATTACATCGCCCTGGAGGAGATGAGGACTTGGGCCTGTCTGCCTCTGAGAGGGTGTGGAGGAGGAGATTGTGGCCATCAGTGCGTATGATACTTTGTCCCATGCTTGTAACATGGTGCCCGGCGAAACGGCCAGCCATCAGCACTGGTTATTTTTGCATACTTTACTTCGGCGGCGCGGTCTCTTCCCTTTCCTGCAAGCTCTTACAGGGCAACGATGCGTCTCGGTCGACAACCGCAATGGCGCGCAGACGGTGCTCAATATATATTACATATCTGGATGGTCGCTGTTAAAACGATGGGCGGGGAGGGCGCTCCCCGATATCGCCGTTCAGCTGTTGGCTGCATTCTGTTTCATGGCGAGTGCGCATGCACGAACAGCGTTTTACTCCCGTGCAACGTACGCGCAAAACGTTTGCCCTATTCGACCTAAAGAACGCGGATAGTTCATCAACTAGTCGCGCCATCTGGAAGTGTAAATAATGTTACCTGAGCCACCCCGCCATATCATTTTATTCCCGCATGAGAGCCGAGCAGGACAGCTTGAAGCTAAACTATGTAGTGCTGGTTTTGGCTATGCCCGCGATGTTTCGTATCAACCTTGGCTCATACCTGGGTGCAGTTTATGCGGCCGTTTTTGCTTAAACAACAACAATATATGACACGCCTTTCATGATTATATATAACAGGGGAGGGATCAGTTTTGAGTTTTAAAAGTGTAAGTGAAAATGAAGTTTTTCGGTATACTTGGGTGATTCCCACGTAAGATCGAACAATCGATGGCTGGTCGACCTCTCAAATTTATTTCAAAATTTTATATATTATTGCCTGCCTGATGAGTGGAAAGAAGAGATCCGCAATTTGTTTTGCGGCAAAAACTTTTTCGAAGCACAGGAAATCAATAATGACGAAGAGGTGGAGTGAGGCGCTCATCCGCTCTGCTGTTTTGGCCAAATTTCGTTCTGAATTGCACAAAATATATTCAAGTTAGGTAGCTGAAACTTCTTTAAATAAATATATGCATCTTTTTGCTTCCGCTGAGATATTTTTAGTTTTGATGTGTAGTGTAGATGCTTTTATAAAAAACCTCAAAATTGGCACAGGGAACGCTAATTTCTTTATTTCGAAGGTCTTTATCTCAAAAACTCCTTGTAGCAGAGCGACACAAATTGTGTTTTACGTTCTTCGCATGCTTATCTACCACACTATCGAATCTTATATTTATATAACTTTTCAGTAAAGAGATATGATCGGGCTAATTTAAAGAAAACACCAGACAATGGAAACTTCTGACGACATTAAAAAAAAACATTTTTTATATTTCTTAAACTTTGTCCACTTATTCACCTCCACATCAGCTTTCATAATCATCTAAAACATATTACATAATGCCGTTGCACTAATAGTTACGACCCCTCCAATGAGACCCTTAGGCAAGGATTGGCAACTCCGACTTCTTGCCCAGAAAGTGTATAAAATGCAGGCAGGATTGAATTTCTTTTTATTAAACGGCCAGCAGGTACCGAAATGGTGTCGCCGGCACTGAACACGTTAATTTTGAAATTATTTCGTCACTGCAGCAGCCACGAGCGCGGGACTACCGAGCAGGCACGCGCGCACCCGAGATGCTCGTTGTAAGAGACGGCGCAGTGAGAGCTCGTTTTCGCGTCCTCAGACCGATTGAGGTCGAAACAGCAACACCTCTCCGGTGACTTGAACACACGTGCACCGGTAGTCGCAGTGATCTGGTTAATGACGTCGATTTCTTTTCCAGGGGGCATAAGAATGTCATCGTTAAACTGTGCGTTCCGTGAAGATCTTTAATTGCAGTAGTAGCAAAAGCGCGCGTAGCACAAGTAGTCCGTCTGACGGGCAGTCACTGATCTTTCGGGCGTTAAACGTTCCTTCAAAGCGTATATGCCTAGGTCGAAACCCTGCGAAAATTTTGGCTTCTTTGCAACAATTAAAGGAGTACTGACAAGACTTTGACGCATCGCAAAAGGGACATATTTTGCTTCGTTGGTATGCAGTGTCAACGCTGTCCACACACTGGAGTCGGAGAACACGTATAAAATATTTTAATTTGACTTTGAAGTTTTCATCGCTGAGGATCTGCAAGCCAGCCCCACTGCAAGGACATTATCCCGACGAGTCAAGACAGTTCCCCCGAGTATGCGAGTTCTGCGTCCTGCATGCAGCCTAAATCGCAGAAATCACTGTCAGGGTCACAGGACAACAATTCACTCATCGTTGTTTATGTGCACCACGAGCAGATGACGAACTTGCTGCTAGTACGTCGCGAGTTTCTGTATCTCCGTCATACTGCTATGAAACGACACTGAGAAGCCACCCCCTCGATATGTAATCCAAAAGTGTCTTTTTAAGGTGGCGCTAATTAAAATATATACCATGCATTCCCCGGCACCACAATAGTCGTTTTAGGTTTCTCGACACCAGTATTTTTATTTAGAGAAACAATCCGAAATTTTAAAGAACTGGTGTCAGTACTCCCTTAAGCTTCTTGTGCTTCAAAAGGTAGTCTCCACAATACACTCATTCCGGGCTGTACTTCTCGCCATGAGACGCACAGGAGGAGTAGAGTAAGAGCAAAGCACAAGAACTATCCGCGCCGAATGAAGTGTGAACAGCGCTCTGAACGCGCGGCCAGTTCAGGCAGTCTGCTGCCGACATCTAAGATAGGCAAGCGCATCCGGTTACCGATGGTTTTTTCTTTTCTTTCCTTTGACATTCCATATTTTGCTTTGCCACTGGAGCGCCACGTTAATGCTTTCCACTGATCGCAACTGGCGCAGCGCAGTTTCTCTGGCAGCAGCGTGTGTGAAGCGAGCGCTCATTGCTCCCTTATAGAGTTTTCATCTTGCTTCCATCTCTGCCATGTTATCAGCGCCTAGCTGTGGTGCGAACACAGGGTGGATGAAATAGCGAAGCTCCAGTGCACGTGCGTTCAAGTCACCCGAGAGGTGTTGCTGTTTCGAACTCAATTGGTCTGAGGACGCGAAAACGAGCTCTCACTGCGCCGTCTCTTACAACGAGCATCTCGGGTGCGCGGGCGCCTGCTCGGTAGCCCCGCGCTCGTGGCTGCTGCAGTGACGAACTAATTTCAGGATTAACGTCTTCAGTGCCGGCAACACCTTTCTCGGTACTTCCGGCCTTTTAATAAAAACAAATTCAATCCGGCCTGCATTTTATACACATGCTGGGCAAGAAGTCGGAATTGTCAATCCTTGCCTAAGGGTCTCATTGGAGAGGTCGTAACTATTAGTGCAACGGCATTATGTAATATGTTTTAGATGATTATGAAAGCTGATGTGGAGGTGAATCAGTGGACAAAGTTTAAGAAATATAAAAAATGTTTTTTTTAAATGTCGTCAGAAATTTCCATTGTCTGGTGTTTTCTTTAAATTAGCCCGATCATATCTCTTTACTGAAAAGTTATATAAATATAAGATTCGATAGTGTGGTAGATAAGCATGCGAAGAACGTAAAACACAATTTGTGTCGCTCTGCTACAAAGAGTTTTTGAGATAAAGACCTTCGAAATAAAGAAATTAGCGTTCCCTGTGCCAATTTTGAGGTTTTTTATAAAAGCATCTACACTACACATCAAAACTAAAAATACCTTAGAAGAAGCAAAAACCTGCATATATTTAGGTAAATAAATTTCAGCTACCTAACTTTAATATACTTTGTGAAATTTATAACGAAAGTTGCCAAAACAGCAGAGCGGATGAGCGCGCCACTCCACCTCTTCGTCATTATTGATTTCCTGTGCTTCGAAAAATTTTTGGCGGCAAAAACAAATTACGGATCTCTTCTTTCCACTCATCAGGCAATAATATATAAAATTTTGAAATAAATTTGAGAGGTCGACCAGCCATCGATTGTTCGATCTTACGTGGAATCACCCACTTATACTTAAAAATCGCAGGGTGAGAAAGCGGCAAGCTTCCTTAGCAATTACTTGGAAATCGCTCCAATTGACTCAATCAGCGCTGGGGTCCTCAAACTTCAAAACGCGAAGAAAAAATTGCGAAAGGCAGCATAAAGAACAAAAAACATGGTTGATCCCTCCGTCATAGGAATCGGAATAACACGAAAGTAAAGCGTGCCTTTAGAGAAGTAACTGAATGTTTACTGTACATTGATATAAGGGGAGCTTGTAAAATGTATATTGATGTCTGGCAGCTATAGCACCGTTTAACGTGATGCATCCATTTTGATGATCGGTGGTACATCTCCATCCCGACGACTAACGTCCATGCTAAATGATTAAACAAACCCTTGTGATAGCTGTAGTAGTTAACGGTGAAAGCGTAATCAGAGAACGAGGTGTGATAGCCAGAAGGGCGTCGCATATTGCACGCAGAACTTGGTCGCCATCCCGCGGCATGTTAAAATGTGATTGAACACCACGGCCAGACCAGAGGGAAACGCAAAGCGCGTCGTGCCGCCCCGGTAGCCTGGCCGCGATTTTAGGGGCGAAGCTCCTTAAGGCGGCGCCCGTTCGTCCTTCGTAGTCGTAGTAGTGCGTAACCAGTCGTAACGCTAGTACCAGATCTTGACCTCCAAGGTGGTGCCGGTGAGAGATTTTCCTGTGCGTTGTTGAACAATAAAAATTCGCAGCGTGCGCGTTAACTAAAAGCCGAATTCTTCTGTCTCTCATTCCCCATTAGCAGCCATTGGTATGTTCCAGTAGGAAACGCTAGTAAAGTAGAAGTGTAAGTGTTAGCTAAAACCCGACTTCTTCTGTCTCTCATTCCCATTAGCAGTCATTGTTTACCTCCAAGGTAGCGACTGGTGAGATTTCTCCTGTGCGTGATTAAACAATAAAAATTTGTTCAAAACGCCGTTGATCGATGAAATAACCTACGAAAGATGCCAGAGGTTTTCTAAAAGCAATACGAAAGAACGCCAGATGTTCTAAAGCAAAACGAAAAGACGCCAGCTGCTTAACGAAAGACTCCAGATGTTTTCTAAAGCAATGGGTTTTCTAAACAATGAAATTCACAGCGTACATGTAAAATTAAAGTGAGGTGCAATTCGTCATAACTCATCGAACCTTTAGTATAAACGCGCCCGATCTCACGTCGGTGATGATGTACTGGGCAGAATTCACGGAAGATTCACGGTTTTACCGATGAACCTCCGCAGCTTCGCCCACTCATCATCATTCACTCCGTGGATATGCTGTAATTTTTTTATTTGGATTAGCGTGATGCTATGAGCGAGGTAGACGCGTTTACGACGCTTGCTCTAGGTCGACACCTCGCGGTGTGTTAAGGCATTGACGAAATTGAACTTCTATTGAAAACGCGCCGAATGGGACGGACCGTGTAACGCGTTACAGGTGCTTATCGCGGAGGCCACAGTAATACGAATGACTTTACCGCTCCCAAAAGGCAACGCCACCCCGTCGACCGGGAGAGTGGTAGATATAAAAGGCGCGTTTGTAAGCCTCTAGAGTCTGTGACCGTGGCGCAGTGGATACCGTGCCCGACATCTGTTGTTGCGGACCGAGTGGTCGTGGTTCGATGCCTGTTGTGGGACAGAATAGAAAGTTGGGCGAGTTGGTGTATATTCATATTTAAGGAAAAGCGGCGCACAAAAAGACGGAGACAAAGAAGAGAACCACACACAGCGCTGTGTGTGGTTCTCTTATTTGTCTCCGTCTTTTTGTGCGCCGCTTTTCTTTAAAACTGTTGTGGGAACATTTTTTCTTTGCCATCTGGCCGTGTATATTTTTCGACATCATTTCCGTGACGGAAATACGTCACTGAAGTCCTGGTGGTCCACGGCATAAAACAGTTTTGTGTTAAAAATAAGTGGTCATTAACCACCATGGTGCATTTTCAGCTTCGAGCCAAGCGTTACGAGAGGGATCGATGTGTTTTTGTAAGCGTTGTAGCTGCGTACACATCGTGTGCTTACCAGGCACGTCGACAACACAGGTGTTTAAAGGGCAACTTATGGTGTGGCGTAACGTGAACCCTGATATTAGAGTACATATGTCAGTATTATAAGAATTAAGTGTGCCTAATTGTGCAATCATGTAAATATTATGCGTAACTTTTGTTAACATATTCCTCCGGGTTTGAGCAATGCTTCAATATTGCTTGCTGAATCATTGAATACAACTGTCTGTCGTGTTTATTAGATTGCTATAAAAGCGGAGCCACTGCTGCAACCACAGACGTTAATCTGGTATGACGGATGTATCGTATGAGTGCATGTGCAGCGCTCACTGCTTTCGTGTAAAATCACATGGCCAGCACCAAACCACAATTCACGTTGCTCACATTACACCTGCATAGGCTGTATTTTGGAACCATTTTTAGGACCTGACGCGGCTTTGTGGTGGAAGACCTGATTGCCACGCAGAATGCTTGGGTTTGATTCCTGCTGGGATGCTAACTCTTATTCTTTCCATTCGTCTGCTCAACGCTGCGGATGTTTTTTTAGGGGCGAAGCTCCTTAAGGCGGCACCCGTTCATCTCTCGTAGTAGTGCGTAACCAGTCGTAACGCTAGTGCCAGATCTTGACCTCCAAGGTGGTGCCGGCGGGAGATATTTCCTGTGCGTTGTTGAACAATAAAAAATTCGCAGCGTGCGCGTTAACTAAAAGCCGAATTCTTCTGTCTCTCATTCCCCATTAGCAGCCATTGGTATGTTCCAGTAGGAAAGGTTAGTAGAAGTAGAAAGTGTAAGTGTTAGCTAAAAGCCGACTTCTTCTGTCTCTTATTCCCATTAGCATCCATTGTTTACCTCCAAGGTAGTGACTGGTAAGATTTCTCCTGTGCGTGATTAAACAATAAAAATTTAGTTCAAAACGCCGTTGATTGATGAAATAAACCAACGAAAGACGCCAGATGTTTGTAAAGCAAAACGAAAAGACGCCAGCTGCTTAACGAAAGACGCCAGATGTTTTCTAAAGCAACGGTTTTCTAAACAATGAAAATTCACAGCGTACATGTAAAATTAAAGTGAGATGCAAGTCGTCATAACTCATCGAACCTTTAGTATAAACGCGCCGATCTCACGTCGGTGATGATGTACTGGGCAGAATTCACGAAGATTCACGGTTTACCGATGAACCTCCGCAGCTTCGCCCACTCATCATCATTCACTCCGTGGATATGCTGTGATTTTTTCTTAACGGTCTCGCATTTAAAAAAATAAAGGCTGTTCTCGCCGTTCCTGTGTAGATAGAGAGAGAGAGAACAACATTATTAAAACTAAACGAACCCCAGTCCGGGTTCCACTAATAAAAAGGGCAAGGCTTAGCCATCAGACAAGCCTAAAAGTTTCAAATGTCCGAGTAGTGCCTTCATGATGTCTGGGGAGGAGGCCGCCAGCCACTCCTCTAGGGTCGCAGGTCTTAGAATTGGTAGGTATGTGTTTAGGCTATCGCCCATGGTTGCACGGCCCCCACGGACAATCCCACAGAACGTGAGCGTTATCCGGGTAGCCACCGCATGCCACGCAGGCAGGAGACCCGTCCTTGCCTTGTATGTTAGTGTGTAGATATAAAACTGTAATCACCTTTGGCGCATACCACTACACCGCGGCCGTTGCAAACGGGTATGTGCCACACGTGTCTGGAGGAAAGGGTGTGACGACGTACACGACAGCATTTTCACGTTATTCATATCATGGTCCGACAGTCATATTCGTCAAATCCTGTTATCCTTCCGACGCCAATTTTGGTCTACACCAAGTTAAAGGGCGATCACGAGAGTACACTCTAAAAAGGTTTCGGGAGTAACTGCGCAGTTTCATCCGAAAAAGGGCGCTTTACTCCCTCGAAGGACGAACTGCACAAGCATGCGTGCCCGTGCGCAAAGTTCGGAGGGTAACTGCTTGGTCCTTCGTCAAACTGAGAGGAAACGGGAGGACGAATGGCAACACTTACTCCCGCAACGCCTCGAGAGGAGAGGGAGGAACGCGGGGGGTGAGGGGTGGAGCGGGTAGATCGCCTTTCACTACTAAGCATATTTTCAAGTTAGGTGCATTACGATGTGTCAGTGCCTAGAAAAATGTATATTAGTGGCCGTAACATTGCTCGTCGTTTCTTGTAGCAATAAGTGGATCAATAATAACTAAAATAAATTGTTAAGAGATATGACAGGATGACCTTTGTTGAACGGTGGTGGTGGGCCCTGTTTGCCGGACGGCATGTATACGTCCAGGCCGGTGCACCGTGGCCCATACTTCCTTTATTCCAGGGTCCATACTTCATCGCATGGGGTATGGGGCACTGGCCCGAGAGCCAGACATATTGCTGTTGTGTTTCGTAGCTGTGGGGCGCGTTTGTGCATTCATATTTCTGTCTCACGACTTGCTGGTATTGCTCATAACATAGAGCTTCCTGTAATACTTACTCTATGAAAGTCTAAGGTGTTTATGGCTCGTCAGTCAAAAGTAGTGCTGCGTTTGAGAACATCGTAAATAAAGAAATTTCATGTTTGTCTGGTGATATCACATTAGTGTGTAAACTTAGTAAAAAAAATGTAGATGTTCCTTTCATTTTTGTAAAAGACCAAAAGCAGTAGATTCCGTCGCCTTTTCACTGATCAGCAAAAATTACAAACATCAGTAGAGCTACTGATAAATCAGCAGTCATGGCAACGAGGACCGCACGTGGATACGTGCCGTGTATCGCGGACAGTTTGTTTTGGAGTTTCGAGTGCTTGGGAGAGCCACGCGTCTAGCATACGGCCCCCGCCGTCAGTGGCCTTGGAACATTGAATGCGCGCCTGACTGAAACCGCCACTGTCTCCCCTCCAAAGGGGCCATAAAACGGGGGACGCGTGCACCAGTGTCGGTGGTTGTTTTTGTGTGTGTGTCTGTTTGTGGTGCAAGGAGGAAGAATCCAGCGGACCCGGGAAAACGTCAGTCGCAGCGAACCTTTTGAGCTGCGTGGACGTTTCCTATTTTGGTGTATCAGTAACATAAGTTCGTTTTGTTTTAATCACCGGCTTTGTTCACTTTGGTGGTTTCAGGACAAGATCAATCGAGTCGTAGAGACAGTACACCGTGTAGGTGTGAGCGAGTGCATGTGCCGCGGCAGGCTTGAGACTGTTCTTTGTCTTGCGCCGTTGTGCGCCCAATGTCATCGAAGTGCCTCGTTACATACGGCGACAGAAATGCCGTCGTCACTTGCGAACGAGCCGTGGACGGGGCGGGAGTTCAATGGAACATATAAGGAGCTGGACATGTTCTCTGAAGTTGACGTCTCCACCATCGGCTTTAGGGTGAGTGCTTGATTGTGATGTTGTAGCGGTTGCAGCAGCGTTTGTCATCGATTACTGCAGCTGTGTGTTAATTTTTTGAGCTTCGTCCATTTTATAAAAATCCGGCAGCGCTAAATTCTAACGTTATTGCCAAATTGGTCCGATCTAAGCCTTCATGACAAAACATTGTTGCACCGAATTTAGCCCTCACTTCTTTCATCATAGAAAACGTGGAAGGTATTTCTGTTGAGTAGGAAATCCTTCTTCGAGGTCACGCAAGGCGTCAATTCCAGTAGTGTTCGGCATCTAGCGCTGCTGCACGTGTATGAGTAGCCGACACTGTCAGTAGTCTAAACTCGTTAGTGTGTTTAATTTTAGATGTAGTAAAATGTCGCGCTGTCACTTGCGTATGGCGGAAATTTGGGATATATAAATAGTATGAATGCTTGTGGCAATAGTAGGCTGTGAATCTTGTTGGCCAGCATTGCAACCATGACAGTTCCGAACTTTTCAATCCGTGTGTTACGTATTCCCTTCTGAGTTCTGGTAGTCTTATTTTTATAGCGTTTCGACGATGACTTCCAAGTGTCTCTAGACATTAGAGAAGTGGACGTGATCGAACTAGAGCAAGAATAAATGATCGAGTGAGCAGCCAGGTCCCGTGAGTAGTTGTATCGTTATCAAACCACTTAGTCTGCTTGTTGCACACTGCTTTGAAAAAACCTTAGTTAAATGGGCAAAAACAGCTAAAAAAAAGACGAGGACACAGGAACACAGTAGACTGGACGAGCGCTGAACTTACAACTGACATCTTCATTGCACCAACCACTCGTTTTTACAGCGCTTCAAGCCGAGCACGCCATTCCAATCAAACCGCCAATCAAAATCATCAGGTATGCAAACTACATTGTCACTGAAAGCTATCACGTGTACATGAATTACACCGTGCGCATGCATTTCCACACTCAGATAAATGAACAAACCAGTTCCTAACAAGGATGAACAAGAAAAAAAAACAAAAAACAACAACAAACAATCCATGTTCGAGGCGCATGCTCACTTACCGCGATAACAATGATTGAGGGTGAGTCGATGGAAAATTAGTGGATGACCAAAAAAAACACAGTAAAGGCAATGATTTACACGAAACCTTTGAGATACTGAATCTCAGCGTCAGTGAGCAACATAGATGGCTTGCTGATGCAACTGTCTCCTGCTTCCGTTTAAAAACGCTTCCACAATTTCACGTTCTGTTTTGAAAACACACCACTTTTAAAGAAGGCAAACGGCAAACAGAAGTGAAATCGTAGAAGCGTTTTCGTAGCTGCATTTTCGTAGCTACGAAATCGTAGCTGCATTTTCGATGGAGGCGAAAATGTTTGAGGCCCGTGCACTTAGATTTAGGTGCACGTTAAAGAACCCCGCAGTGGTCGAAATTTCCGGAGCCCTCCACTACGATGTCTCTCATAACAATCGTGGTTTTGGGACGTTAAACCCCAGATATTATTATTGGGTCATTCCATGCCAAGTGTCCCAGACGTGGCGCTCGCACATCGCAGATATTGCTGATAAAATTTGTGCCTTTTTCCTGCGCCACATAGAGTATGTGGCAAAACATTCTTGCTCGATAAAATTTTGACTATCATGGCGCCCCCTCGAAGTTCGCTTGTATTTGTTAGACCGTGCCTAATAGAAAAATGGTATAAAATCTATTTTCTGTGTTCAGCTTTGAAACCACGCTGGCGCTATCGCAGAGGTTCTGTTTAGATGTCCTATTCACTAATGTCGAAATTTTTGTGTTTCACTACCAGCTACGTATCTTCAAAAACTACAAAACTCTTCAATGTTCGTGATCTTTTCTTGTGCTATCTCGAACTCCCCCTAACCAATCTTAATAATAGTATATTTTCAGGAAAGTGTATTATAGTACAAAAACGTTTAGGGGTAAAATAGACTTCAAATCTTCCGAAAAAAAATTGTGAACTTATGCGATTTGTCGCATGTTTGACCGTATTTTTCATACTGATGCGGTTCAAGTAAAAATCCTCGTCATGCGGCGTTTGATAGAAGACTTCGTCGTTAAGTAAAGAAAAAGTCTAATAAAATAATATTTTGTTTTAAGGAAGAAAATAATTTTTGAATTTGGCCCTCCGAACGCGCCCTGCGTTTCATTTTGTTGCCACTTCGCCGCAAAGCACGTGTTCGCCCTTGCAGCTGAAACTCGTCACAGGCAGCGGAGATGCGAGATGTATGTCAGTGGCTCGTGAGTGCTCGAAAGTCTTGTCGTGTGATCTCAGGGCGACGAGTAATCAATTCGCGTTACAATGTGAGCTTGCTTGGCGGGCCCAATGGGAATATGGACGCCCGAGAGCAACCTATGGTCGTTGGCACAATGTGCTAGAGACCGTCTGTACAACACGTATACCCGAAAAAAGTGTATACAATGCGCATTATTTCTTTCGGTATGCGTATGCTAGTTGTGCAGACGGTCCTGTAGCACACTGTGCCAACGACGCCAAAGCTGCTCTCGGCGTCCATACTTCCCATTGGGCCCGCCGAGCAAGCTCACATTGTAACGCGAATTCATTACTCGTCGCCCTGACATCAACCCGACAAGACTTTAGACGACTCACGAGCCACTGACATAGTACATCTCGCATCTTGCCGCTGCCTGTGACGAGTGTCAGTTGGAAGGGCGACCACGTGCTTTGCGGCAAAGTGGCAACAAAGTGAAATGCAGGGCGCGTTCGGAGAGCCCGATTCAAAAATTATTTTCTTCCTTAATACAAAATATTATTTGATTAAACTTTCTTCTTACTTAACGACGAAGTCTTCTATCAAAGGCCGCGTTACGAGGATTTTTACTTGGACCGCATCAGTATGAAAATACGGTCAAACATTCGACAAATCGCATATTTTCTCTAATTTCACAATTTTTTTTTCGGGAGGATTTGAAGTCCATTTTACCCCTAAACATTTAATCATCAATTATTCAATCATCTTTTGCAATTCACAGCCATCTGTAAGGTCACATAGTTCTAAAATGTTTTTTTGTGCCAGGTGTTGGTAAAGTTAAGGCCACCAAGACCAGAGACGGCATGGTCTTCTCGCACTCTGTTTACTTGCAGGTCATTGCTGTAGTCATGCTAGCATGCTGTGCATGCTCGGTTCTTTTATGCCTCCAATGGAATCGCTTACAATAATGTTTTCGTCGATAATGCAGTTCTTAACTCCACAATACTGTCGATAGATGAGATCATGGCCGAGTGTGCCAATACGTGCAGTGGTGGTGAAGTTTGGGAGAAAGGGCTGTGTTTTTGGTCTCTCACTGTTGCGAGACATGCGGCCATTTACAAGCCACACCAACCTGGCACTATGCCGAAAATACTGAGCAAGTCAGCTGAGAACGTCATTGCTCGTGGCATTATCGCCGGTGCATCCAGCGATAATCTTGTTTATGGATGAGAAACGATCACGACGGATGGTCGCTTCAAGATACCGTTTTAGGTGCTGGCCACCCTAGGACACTGGGTTTATTCGGAAAAAATGTACACTCAACTTATCATGGTAGGAGCCACGTGGCACAATGGGTATCTAATTAGTGCAGGAAAGTAGTCTCTCAAGTCGATAATTCATTCTAACAGCTCAACTCCCACCTACCACAATGAATTTGCTCGCATTGTGCTGATCAGATGGAAAAAAAGTGCAGGAGCCAACGCTGCACATTTTTTTCTTCAATAGCCACTGAGATATGATTGTGCATTTCACTACGCTCTTAATTTTCTCCATTTCCTGGCTCCTACATTCTTTTGCACATGGCCTTGAAGAATGTATCAGCAGGGTTCTACTTTATAAAGTATGCTAGCATGACATGCTGCCTGCAAACAGCAAATGCCTCTGCTTTTAGATGCGAAGTATCCTAAGGCCGAGCTCAGTCCGGTGGTGTGCGGCGTGACCACCCTTACTGCGCATGCGCATACCCTCTCCACACACCTCCTATCCCCTCACCCTCTCCCCTTCCCCTCCCCACTTTCCCTCTCCCCTTTCCCACTCCATCTCCACTTCCCCTCTCCCCTTCCCCTCTCCACCTTCCTTCTTTCCACTTTCCCTCTCCCCTCCCCCCTCTCCCATACCCCTCTCCTCTCCTCCTTTCCACTCTTCCTCTGAAACGCGGGCTAGACATACCGAAATTCTCTCCTGCGCAACGCCGCGATGAGCTCGAGCGCACGCGCGTCTCCTCCCGTTCTCTCTCCTCTCCTACGCTGCCTCCCTCTCGCCCGCCTGTCGACCGCGTTCCCCGCTCGCCCTGTGAGAATTAACGGCCAGGCTAGATGGAAGATACGACGCGCGTAGCGTCCCTCTTCGCGTTCCACGGCGCGAGGTCGGTAGCATGCCCAACGAACGCCAACGGAACGCGATCGTGCAAGTGCTCCGGCTTCGCATCGCCTCATGGTCCCCTTTAGAGGGAGATGGTGTAATTTTTTTCAGAACCAATTAATTGGCTTCCGTGTGAACCAGACCAGTCTCTAACCTTTGGATAAACCTGTAGCCTTACTGCACGTGCTTTGACTTGTTAAGAATGTTCCTTAACATTTGATGGCAGGCTAGTTCCTTCCAGTGTCGAACCATGTTTAGAAAATAAGTTGCAATTTCATTTATTTGTCAGTGTGTCGTAAAGCATTAGGTTTTATCTGTTGCTACATGAAGCAGCTGCTCTTATAATGAAGCAACAAGCCTTGTGTTAAAATGTGCCTTTTTTGTAGGGCCCCGCCAAACGCATCATGTGCCGACAGTGACATACAATGGAAGCTTGTTGACTTCAAGGGAATTTATTGTGCGCCTGGAGGGCCTTGATATTAAGGAGACTAGCCTTTTGGCAGCCATTGCCACACAAATCGCGCTATACTGGGCGCTGAACATTGTTTTCAGCAAGAAAGCTCAGTGGACCTTCGATCTCCTGTGTCAAGTTATGAAAGTCCAGAGCGTCTTGCGGCCGACGTTACTCGTCCGTGTGGCTCTAACGATCTTGAGCCAGTGAACAGCCACACTGATTTCAATAAAGTATTTTTCTCACAAATAGATCTGGATTTCTACCCTCTCATGGAGCATTTGCGTCAGACTTGGCACAACCCGATGAAAATCATGTTCCTCAAAACCTTTTTTCATTTGCCAATGGGAGAGCTGGACTGCTGGTTTCTTGACGAGCACTCAATACAAGGAATCGTTACTCCATCAATAGGCATTGAGGATGATTAACTGCATGCTGCTCCGATGAGGAATGTTGTGAAAGAGTAACTGTCGTTCCCATGGGGGTATTGAGAGATAATATTCATTCCTCCCTGCGGGACTAATGGGAAAGAGTAACTGTTACTCCATTTAGGTGTTCAGAAAGAGCAAGCATTGCTCCCGTGGGAGTATTGACAGATAAAAAGAAACCGTCGCTCCCCTGGAAGCATTGAAAAAGACTATCTTTTCCTCCCTCGGGAGTATTTGTAAGGAGCAAGTGTCACTCCCATAGGAGTATTGACCAAGAGCATCCGTTCCTCCCTTTAGGGAGTTTAGGAAAGGAGCAACGGCTGCTCTCTAGAGGAGTAATTGAAAGAGTAACTGTCGCTCCCTTGGGGGTATTGAAGAAGACTATCTGTTCCTCCCTTGAGGAGTATTGGGAAAGAGTAACCGTCCCTCCAGTGGGAGTATCGAAAAGACTATCCGTTCCTCCTCTGAGGAGTATCGAGAAAGAGTAACCGTTGCTCCCGTGGGAGTTTTCACAAAGAGCATCCGTTGCTCCAGTCAGTTTACTCCCTGAAGGAGCAACTTCTACGGGGAGTAACGGTTCGTCCTGTCGCAGTCTACCCCAAAAAGGAGTAACCTCGACCCCCCATTTCCTCCTTTACTTTTTAGAGTGTACCGAGACGTAGGCGCATAGATAGATAGATAGATAGATAGATAGATAGATAGATAGATAGATAGATAGATAGATAGATAGATGATAGATAGATAGATAGATAGATAGATAGATAGATAGATATAGATAGATAGATAGATAGAAACGCTCAAAGCGCCTTAGGTTCGCTAACAAGTGCTTCGCATTTGATATATAAAGACGTATAATGACCTGAGCTTCACAGAGTTCTGACCCATATACCACATTAAATTGATCGGCGCTTCCCAAAACACAATCCCAGTCCCACTCCAACCTAAAAGCTATTTTAATTACAGCTGAGCTGTTTTAGGGCTGGGCCTGACGACAGCTGAGTGTCCGCGCTCGTCACGCTACAATTCCCATATACACCAATAGATGGCGTAACTGCCGCGGTCGTGGACGAAGTGTAGCCGCACATTTAAACAGGGAAACACGGCTCGAACGTGAATCCCAGAAAAATCACGAGGCGCAGGAGAACCGCAGCTTCACTGTTTCTGAAGATTTACATTGGGTGGAACTAGTGTAACTTTTTTTTATATCGCCGTGTCCGCTGTCCTGTTAAATCTCACAGTCTCCACTTTTGTTCCTTATTTTAGCCTTCTTTGTGCGCATTCATGAATGCCTTCAAAGTTAATACTTCTCTTCGTGTCTTTAATAGCCGCCAAATGCAAAATACAAATTTTTCATTTACAGTGTCCAGCTTTGTGTGTGCATATTGTCCTAACATATTTTTGTTTCGTTTCGTATGTTTTATGAAGAAGAGGAGAAAGTCGACCTAGTTGCCGTATATCAATTGCTGACAAAGTTAGGCGTGCATGAAAATGACACTATGGAAGGACGTCGTCTCCTTGTTGGCTGTTTTCCTTTTCTTGTATTCGTGCCAGTACGCCTAACTTTGTCTATAATGTGTATAATGCTTCCCTCAAATTATTTTCTCCGTGTGATACGCCTCTATTCACCCTCATACCTTCACACGAATGCTGTATGCCATGAAGCCAATAAGATACCACAAAATATTAATGTGTGGCTGAATAAGCTGCCGAACAGAATATTAAAATAGCAATGCTAGCAACTTATAGATGCACCGTATCTGATAACCTTAGGCCACCATCATATTCTGTTTTTTTTAATCGTGAGATGTGGATAGACGGGCAGCCTCCATTCCTGCATGATCTGGACCCCATACACTGTCAATTTAGCTACACCCATGAGGCGAGCCCTTTGACGGAGTCATTAACGCCGAAAGGCAAAATCGCGGAAACGACTCGCCTATTATTGTAATCAATTATTTCATCTGCAACTGCCGCTGCTCCTATCTCAGTGCACGTCAACTAAATTTATGGTAAACATGTTTAACTGAGCTGTATAAGCCTGCGTACGCAACAAGTCTGGCCGGTCTCGCCATGTGCGTGAAAGTGCAGTATGATCGCTTCTCTGAATTTAAGTTTCTGTTGAAGGAATAGGGAACCCACCTATCCCTTATGTTTTCTTTCTTTTTTCCTGAAAGGAATATCACTTTCCACTTGCTTCGGAACCGGAGTAAACGGACAGAAAGCAATGAATCACAGGCATTTTTTGGCCGTCCGTGTTTGGGAAGGGTGGGGGGTGGGGGGCTCATGGAGACCGCGGAACGTACAGCACTCCGTTTCTGAAGCCATATTGTACTGCGCGTCGGCCGTTGCTATGTTGAGAAGGTGTTGCATCATCGCTTCGTCCTTAGCCGTCTGTCGTGTTAGTCACGTTAGCAGTGCAGCGGTGGAGATCCGGCGCCCGGCCGTCGCAGACCGATGGCGGGCGCCTGCGCCTGCGTTTTCTCTGCCGCAGCGCGAACATATGCGTGTGTGAGCCTATGAAGAAATCTTTCGACGCATTCGCGCTACAAGGCACTGGAGGGAGCAACCGCTGCGATACCTTTCCTTTTGCGAGTAATTTGATTGCTATTCAGTTCTCGCTTGCCTTCTTCTATAACTATGCTTTTTTTTGATTGATGTTTCTTATGTGGAGTAATCCAGTAAGGATGACGATAAACGAATGGTCCACACACACAGAGATACATAAATATATATCTATAGTTCATCGCTTGCCACCGGAACTTCTGTTGTGACGTAACACAGCGGCCGTCTAACCCAAGAAGGTTAAACAAAAATTTATACCTCCTTGGTCTAACCTAACAACCTTTTCTTCTGATTTCGCCTAATCACCCTGCTATAGAAAGTCCGTGCGAGGCTCTCGAAAATTTTCGCATTATACATTTTGTAGGCACTTTGACTGGCCTAATTCGTACTGATCCATAACTTCTGAAAGCGCAGATTAAAAAGATCACCAATATTGCGACCCCTTGCGACCCTTGCGACCACTTGTCATTTCGGTCTTTACATTTTTAGATGCGAAGTATCTTAAGGCGGAGCTCAATCCGGTGGTGGTGGTGTGCGGCGTGACCCTTACTGCGCATGCGCATACCTCTCCACACCTCTCCACTCACCCTTCCCTTCCCCTCTCCACTTTCCATCTCCTCATCCCCTCTCCACTTTCCCTCTCAACTTTCCTCTCCTCCCCCTCTCCCTCGACACCACTTTCCCTCTCCCTCCCCTTCCACTTTCCTCCCCTCCCCCTCTCCCCTCCCCCTTTCCACTCTTCCTCTGTAACGCGGGCTAGACATGCCGAAATTCTCTCCTGCGCAACGCCGCGGTGAGCTCGAGCGCATGCGCGTCCCTCCCTTCTCTCTCCTCTCCTACGCTGCCCCCTCTCGCCCGCCTGTCGACCGCGTTCCCGCTCGCCCTGTGAGAATTAACGGCCAGGCTAGATGAAGATACGACGCGCGTAGCGACCCTCTTCGCGTTCCACGAGGCGAGGTCGGTAGCATGCCCAACGAACGCCAACGGAACGCGATCGTGCAAGTGCTCCGGCTTGCATCGCCTCATGGTCCAACTTTAGCGGGAGATGGTGTAATTTTTATTCTGTTCTTTTCATTCAGGGGCAGACATATATTGTGGGCATTTATTATGCACATCTTCTTCATGTGTACATTGTCACCATCATGATGCATTTGGTTATGCATCCTCATCTTCGTCGTGTATCATCACCATCAGTGGGTTGATCGTGCCTGTTCGCTGCCGGGTCTTCGGGCCAAATAAACGTCTGCCCTACCAAGACCTCATACGTGGTGGAGGTTGCTTCTGGATCCCCGTCCTCTACTCGTCCGCTCTACCTCCTGGAGCTTCGCTCAGGTCGCCGTTTGCGCCAGCTGTGCAGCAATATGTCACAGCACGAGCAGGTCGCTGCTGCTACCGTCCCCACTCTGGCACCGCAAGCCACGCCTTCACACGTCGTAAAAGCCCCCAGCGCCAACCTCATCTCTTCGCTGGTCTGCGCGGAGAAGACGTGGAGGACTGGCTGGACGATTTCGAGCGTGTTAGTTCTGCTAATCGGTGGGACGACACGTACAACCTAACTCACGTCTCATTCTACCTTACCGGTGTGGCGAAGACGTGGTTCTTCAACCACCTGATTGACATCCCCAACTGGGCTACCTTCAAAAACAGCTGCGCCAAGTCTTTGGCACACCGGCCGTTCGGTCGGCTCTCGCCAAGAAAACCCTCGAGGCTCGGAAACAACATCTCGACGAGTCGTACACGTCCTACATCGAGGATGTTCTTGCGCTCTGCCGACGTGTCAATCCATCAATGTCAGAGTCGGACAGGGTACGCCACATCTCAAGGGCATTACAACTGTCGCATTGAATGCTCTTGCCATCAAGAATCCGGCTACCGTTGCTGAAGTTGTCAAACGTGTCAGCGCCTCGACGAACTTGAGTCTGTTCGCCTCCCACCGGACAGTGACGAAACACGTTCTACAACGGACGCAGACCTACGAGGCATGATATGGGCACTGATACGTGACGAATTGCGATCCATGGGATTCTCAGTGCCTACGCTGTGTCCCAGTCAGCCTTCCGGCACGGCCTTGCGTGATGTCATCAGGGAGGAGCTAGCGTCCTTGACTCACACGGCGCACATTCAAGCCGCTGCTTCTCGCCTCCTACCAACATTCGCGCAAGTTGCTGCCACACTCTAGGGAACGCCAACTCGACGTTGCAGCCATCAACATACGCGTCGGTTGCTGCCGCGCCCCCTGCGAGCTTCCCGTCACCGCCGGCTGAACATCTGACTGCGCTATCACCCGGTGCCCCAAACCCTGCCTACTACCCGCCTTGGCGATCATCTCGCCCTACGTGCTACTATTGCGGCTATCGCGGCCACATCTCACGCTTTTGCCGCAAGCGCCAGCAAGACGAGCGTCGAGGATACGACATGTGCGAGCGTGACTTCCCCGGGAACCTTTTACCAAGGCGCCGTTATTCGTCACCTCCGCGTCGGTCACCATCTCCGTCCGCATCGAGTGAAGTGCGCAATAGTTATCGGCCAACCAGACGCCGTTCACCTTCGCCCTTCCGTCGCTCCTCGTCTCCGCTTCGGCCTGCCTCCCTCACCTCTGACCACCGTCCGGAAAACTAAGCGATGCAGATTTTGGAGGAAAAACTGCATTCACACACAGGACTCAAATTCCTCCAGCAGGCCCTTGCAATATGATTTCTGTAATAGTTGAAGGAGTGCACGTCGATGCCTTGGTGGCACTGGTGCTACGTTTTCTTTTCTTCGTGCTGATTTGTGTGCCCGTCTCAGGAAAGTGATGACGCCTTACGATGGACCTACACTGGTTGCAGCCCAGGGGAACACAATTCGCCCTTCCGCTCTGTGTACTGCCCGCGTGCTAATCGATGACATTCTTCACCACATAGAGTTCGCTGTGCTGTACCCGTGCTCTCACCAACTCATTTTAGGATGGGATTTTCTGTCGTCTGCTTCCGCGGCTATTTGTTGTGGCCAACGTGTCGTCCACCTTACCGGCACAGACTACTCGCTCGGCGACGACATCTACAAGCCACTTCGCCTCGTCGCTGCTACTGATACCGAGCTGCCACCACGTGAACAGCGAATCGTAACGGTCGTGTCCAACGACGTCGACTCTGGTGACGTATTGGTCACCCCGTCACCCCGCTGCCTTAGTAAAGGCATAGCTCTTGCATCGGGTGTCGTTAGCTTCCACAATGGTTCAGCTCTCGTCGCCGCCACGAGCGCAACATCGGAAAAGATTTTACTTCCGCGGGGCACCGTAGCCTGCGTTGCCGATCCGGAGCCTGTATGCGTCGTGCCTCTTACGCCTGTCTGCTCCAAAGGCCACTCTACTGCTGATCGTACTTCTTCCTCCGCCCTTACAGCAGTCATCAGCAGTGACTTGACAGATTCGCAGAAGCAGCAGCTGCTTGCTTTGTTGAACAAGCACGAAACCTCTTTCGCATTCAGACCGACGGAACGTCGATTGTGCACCGCCGCCCGTACCGCGTGTCTCTAGCCGAGGGAAAAATCATCGAAGAAAACGTAGCCGACATGCTGCAACGGGACATAATCCGCCCCTCAGCCAGCCCTTGGTCGTCTCTCGTTGTTCTGGTGCGGAAAAAGGATGGTTCCGTACGCCTTTTGCGTCGATTACCGGGCGCTCAATAATATTCACTAGGAAGGACGTATACCCCATGCACGGATTGACGACGCTCTTGATTCCTTACAAGGTGCGGAATACTTTTCGAGCCTCGACTTGCGTTCCGGCTACTGGTAAATCCCCATGCACGAAGATGACAAAGAAAAAACAGCGTTTGCCACTCCGGACGGCCTATATGAGTTCAACGTGATGCCTTTCGGGCTATGCAACGCACCCGCGACTTTTGAGCGTATGATTGATACCGTGCTGTGTGGCCTGAAATGGAAGACTTGCCTGTGCTACCTAGACGACATTTTTGGCTTTTCATCAACGTTTTTCTCAACACCTGCAACGCTTGGATGAAGTTCTGACGTGCCTTGCGGGCGCTGGTCTTCAAATTAACACCAAGAAATGCCATTTCGCCAGCAAGTCCATTAAAGTCCTCGGTCATGACGTGAGCAAGGACGGAATACGCCCTGACCCCGACAAAACCGCTGCGGTGATTCGCTTTCCTCGCCCTGAGAAGCCTAAAGACTTGCGAAGTTTCCTTGGCTAGCGTCTTACTTTCGTCGATTTATACGAAACTTTGCCTCCATAGCTGCACCAGTACACAAGCTACTTGTCTCCGGTACGCCCTTTGAGTGGTCTCAGGAATGTGAATCGGCTTTTGGCATGTTGAAAGATGCCCTCACGACCGATCCTGTTCTTTCCCATTTTGACGAAGCCGCTCGCTCTCCTGCACACAGACGCTAGCGGCCGCGGTTTAGGCGCCGTTCTTCTGCAGCGCGACAACTCTTCGCGAGAGCGAGTCGTTGCATACGCCAGCCGCGTACTCTCTGCAGCCGAGAGGAACTACACGATCACCGAGCAGGAATGTCGGCCGTCATCTGGTCGGTGCAGAAGTTTCGTCCCTATCTGCACGGCCGTCATTT
This sequence comes from Rhipicephalus sanguineus, assembly GCF_013339695.2. Classification (NCBI taxonomy): domain Eukaryota; kingdom Metazoa; phylum Arthropoda; class Arachnida; order Ixodida; family Ixodidae; genus Rhipicephalus; species Rhipicephalus sanguineus. The sequence goes on along the minus strand of NC_051180.1, from coordinate 132,495,158 downwards.
TACTATTGTTACTGACCACCACGCGTTATGCTGGCTTTCCACACTCAAGAACTTATCGGGGACGCCTCGGTCGCTGGATTCTGTGTCTTCAGGAGTCTGAGTTCGATATCATCTACAAGTGTGGCAAAAAAACATCAAGACGCCGACGCTCTTTCTCGCTGCCCGCTACCTACGGCCCCGCTCGGCGCTTCCGCAACCGCTTCGCCCCACTTTTACCTCGGTCCCCTCCCTGGCCTCTATAGACCACCTGCCCCCGGACAACGACCAAGAATTAACCTCTCGCCAGCTAGCTGACCCGTACTGTCGACGGATCATGGGCCATCTCTCTGGAACTTCCTGTCCACTTAACGCGCGGCTACGTCGCCAACTCTCGCCATTAAGCTCGACAACTCCGTGCTGTACCGCCGAATTTACCATCCTGACGGTCAGCGCTGGGTGGCCGTTCTACCTCGCTCTCTCCGCTCTCACGTCCTCACAGCCTTCCACGATGATCCGACTGCAGGACATCTCGGTTTTCATAAAACCTACGACCGCCTTAGAAGTCGTTTTTATTGGCCTGGCATTACTACTAGCGTAGCCAGGTACGTCGGGCCTTGCACTATCTGTCAAAGTCGAAAACTCCCAACATCTAGTCCTGCCGGTAAACTGCCGCCTCTTCCGTGTCCCGCGACACCATTTGAAGTTGTAGGTGTCGATCTTTTCGGCCCCCTTCCAGTCACTGCCGCCGGCAAACGATGGATCGTGACAGCTGTGGACCATTTGACCCGCTACGCCGAGACATCTTCTGTGGCTACTGGTTCTGCTTCTGAAGTTGCCGATTTCGTTCTCCAAGCCATTATACTGCGCCATGGCGCTCCACGTGTTCTGATCAGTGACCGTGGAAAGGCATTCCTCTCTCAACTATTGAACGAACTTCTCCGATCCTCCGGCACCACTCACAAGACCGCTTCCCGCTACCATCCTCAGACTAATGGCCTGACCGAGCGATTTCATCGCACACTTGCCGATATGATCTCCGCCTATATTCAACCAGACCACAATAACTGGGACGCGATTTACCATTCGTCACTTTCGCCTATAACACAGCCATTCAGCGGACAACCGGCTATTCACCGTTTTACCTGGTTTACGGACGTTCCCCTACTTCCCTTCTGGACGTTTCTTTCTTTACCTCCAACGTAATCCGTCGCCATCCTCTGCCGAGGAATACGTTTCACGACTCGCCCAGTGCCGCCAGCGTGCTCGCCTGAATACCGAAGCCAGACAGCAAGACAGGAAAATTGTTTATGATGAAGCGCATCGTGCTGTCTCTTTCCGACCCGGTGACGAGGTCCTGCTCTTGACGCCTCTTCGCACACCTGGTTTGTGTGAGAAGTTTCAACCACGGTTTATCGGGCCGTACACAGTTCTGGAACAGACTTCACCTGTGAATTATCGCGTGACGCCACTTGTAACCCCAGCAGACCGCCGTTACCGTACTACCGAGATTGTCCATGTCTCCCGCATCAAGCCTTTCATACGACGTTCCTCCTCTCCTTGACCTGCAGCGGCCAGGCTGGCCGCTTTCACGTGGGGGGAATAAGTGTGGGCATTTATTAAAGACGATAGTCTTTCTTGGGGGACTTAAACGCAGAAATTTTGGTCTGTCTTTCTGTCTTTCTGTTTGTCGGCACGTCCCTCGATTCAGCCACTCGGCCAAAGTTGAACCACTTGCCCAGGGCCAGCCGTCTTGAACTGGTATGGCTGTTCATACTTGTGAACGTTGTCGATCAAAAAGTAAATATCATGCCTATCTGAGGTGCAACATCACTAGGTAAGTATTAGGTGGCGTGTTCCTTTAATAGAAAATGCATACATACGTAATTTTAAGGACCCTAGTTTCTTAAGCTGCGCTGAAAATGCATAAGAATGGAAGCTTGAGCGAGTTGGTATGCGTTCATCTTTGTTGAAACAGCGCTCACTAGACGACGACGAAGTAAAAGAAGGCACAGGACAGGCAGCTGCCTGTCGTGTGCCTTCTTTTACTTCGTCGTCGTCTAGTGAGCGCTGTTTCAACAAAGCTGAAAATGCGACTGCGCTGAAATTTGCCTTCCTCCGTGCCCTTCGCACGAGCTCATTGTTGTGTTTCGGTTTCGGTTCTGTATTGCACTGTACGAATGCCATAGGTTGGTGTTGAAAAACTTTAGTTTTGAGAAGGCCAAGAAGGTGAAAAAAAATATTTAAAAATGAAAAAGCAGCGTTGTGGGCGGCCTTCAGGCTGCCGGTTGTGGGCGCCGCTCTGGCGTTCCTGTTTTACCCAGGCGACGTGTAAATAAAAGAGTGTGTGGAGAGTACTCGTTGAGTGCGGACGTTTCTCTGCTTCAGCGCTTCGCGCCAAACCGCGTTTTCGGGCTGGCTGGCGTCCCCGCCGGTTCGCGTTGGTCACCGCCGGTCTTCGCCTGCTGCTGCGCCGGGACTACCAGCACGCAACACAGCACTCATGTTTCCCGACGTATTGCCAGATGGCGTCCATATCTCACACAGCGCCTCTTCTATCGTCTTTACACGACATTTGCAGCGAAGCACGCAGATACGCGGCCAATTTTTATGCACATCTTCTTCATGCTACATTATCATCATCATCATGCATTTGGTTATGCATCCTCATCTTCGTCGTGTATCATCACCATCAGTGTGGGTTGATCGTGCCTGTTCGCTGCCGGGTCTTCGGGCCAAATAAACGTCTGCCCTACCAAGACCGCTTAATATTAACGCGATAGCGTTAGAGAGCTCGTGTCGCAGAAATTCCGCCGTCGGCGTCGGTGTCGGCAACGTTGGTTGTGAGCGAAAAATCGTCCGTGAGCGAAAAATTAAGAAAGAAGCAAATAAAATTAGGAGTAAGATTTTCGGTCCCATTGAGGATCGAACCCGGGCCATTCGCGTGGCAAGCAAGTGTCCTACCACAAAGCCACGATGTTTTTTTTCCCTTTATTACCGGTTTCACAACACGGCACAGGAATAACAGCAGACAATACAACAATAGACCCAACTGAAGCAATGTCAAAGCAGTGCACACCCATGATTAGTTACATTCCTAAAATTCCTTTCGGTAAGCCAGAGGCTCAACCCCGGGCTTACCTTTCGTTTTACACTGCTTGGTACAGAAGTAATAGTTTTGGCATATGCTGACGATGTAGCAGTGTGTTGTACTACCAGAGAAAGTGTACAAGAGACAGTTGCCGTTGTTAAAAAGTTTGGAGAAATTACAGGAAGTCGGGTGAATTCGGGAAAGTGTCTCGGACTATGGCACGGAGAATGGTCATCAACCCCAGATATTTATGCTAACGTTCGGTGGTTTAAGCATCCAGTAAAGTACCTAGGTGTGCCTTTCGAACACTACGAAGACACCAATGAATACTGGACTGAACAAATAAAACAAACACGTGAAAGAACAGCGCAATGGAACGGCACCTGTCTCTCAACGTTTGCTAGAGCCACTGTGTGCAACATATTTTTCATGAGCAAATTATGGTATGTGATGCAGGTGTTGTATTGTACACAAAGCCACGACGTTACTTGCAGCAGCTTCTTAAAAAAAACTACATAAATGCCATGTAGTGGAAGGAGTCTCCTTAACGCATTTTGCTCGACAGGTGTCACGACGAAAACGAGCCCATTCGGCGATTTGTAGGCGCCTTTGGGAGGCCATCAAACTACGTCGAAAAAGGCCGGGATAGTGCAGCCATCGCCGCTAAAAACACACACGAACTTTCTAACAGCTCTAAAAATGGACAACTATGTTCCTCTAGCGGAAAACATATCAAACTAACGCCGGCTTTCCAGAGGAGGCGTTGATCAAGCAAACAGCAAACGCTAGATAATGTGCTGCCATCTGTGAGGCATTGTGATACTCTTCAAGGCCTCCGGGATGGGGAGCGCGCGGCGTGTATCTTGGAGGCCATGCGACTCTTGCTTTAGATCAAACACCTGTACCAATCGCGCGCGCGCGTGTGTGTCTGTGTGCGTGTGTGAGTAACAATACACATTAATACGCATGCACTTAGTGGTTGAAGCGCGCACTAGGGGTCGGATTTCGCTATTGCGTTAAACTCTTAAAGGCAAAGCTTAAGGGTCCCCCAATTTTCTTTTCGTTGTTGCCCGGCATTAAAATTAATTTGAAAGTAGCGCTTCTACTGTGCTCTCCGTTGGTGTGGTATCGTAATTTGTTGTTTCAGAAGTTATCTATTTTGGAGTGATTACGCTCACTGCCATCGCTTTTCTCGCAGAGGTACAAATTACACGGTATCGGCCGTATGTGGCGTGTTAATTTGAGTTTTTCCCCCCTTGGTTTTAATATGTATAAGCACAGCCACGTGTTATTGACTCTTCCATAAAATAATGAATGCGGCAGTCGTCAAGAGCTAAAATAGGCAATAGGGTAATATGTCCATGTCAGCACACGCACCCGATATGTACTTGGCCTATCTCTCTTCATTTCTTTACCTACTTCGAGATATAATATGAAAAAGAGAACAACTTGTGAACGCATGAGCACAGATCACGGCGTTAACAACGCAGAAATAGAGGGTCACACAGCTCTGGGGCAGGGCTATCACGACCCGAATCGTAGATGATAATGGATGCCGGCTTCCCCCTTCCTTAAGTGCAGGGTAGCAAACAAGCCGCAAGCCGGTTAACTCCGCTCATCTTCCCGTGTTCTTTCTTCTCTCAACATATTTTCAGTTGCACTCTCAATTAAAGAAGAAAGCTAGTCGCCGTTGCCTTCTCGACATCTTGTACATTACATATGTACTACATTACTACGCAAGCCTCAGCAGCCACGGCCATTTATTCCTCCGTGCTCTCTATCATTAGCACTCGCGGGTTCATCTACGCTGACTGATTACTCTTTTATAAGTATCGCATCCCTCACGCGGCATACAGGCATGCTTGCGCTCACGTAGCCATCTCATTAATTACCTTGCCTCTATAGTATTGCGGCGAGCAGACATCACTGCCGATCGACATTATGCGATAACTGCAAGCGCGCACGACAAAACCGGCGCGAGTTGGGTTGCGAGTCTTCAGCCACATTTGCTAATTGCATCACGTGCAAATCTTCCTCCACAATATCGATTCGTTACGCAAGCGTTGGTTATTTAAAACTAGGCTCTCATACACGGAACCGAACCTTTTCTGCATCTACAAACGAGCTTCTGGCTACAGCACAGATACTAAACACGCAATGCTTGATTGTAAGCGCAAGCTGTTGATAACATTGCATATCACTTATCTTAATAATTACTGATTTGAAGACCACAGCATTCGCTCCGCGTCCGGCCACACGCAAGTGTAATCCTCCATTTACGGATGTGTTCTCCGTTTGTTCGAGTTTTTTGTCACGGTCGATAAAAATTATGTAATCGCCACGGAAGCACAAATCGGTCCTAGTACCTTCTGTGTATGCATTTGTAGGCTGCCCAAGGTCCTCACATTAGCTACACGTCTTCGAACAAATAGGGATGCTACTTGAGCAAATAGCTTTTTTTGCTTAATTGACTGCGTATTCATGATCGGTGCTTAAAGTAAGTTTAGTGGACTCTAGTCGTACAAAAACGACTGAGGGTATGTTGCGTTAGCAACATCGTAATGAAATTGCGTTAGTAAATGCCGCATACACTGCGGTTCTTAAAACTTTATAAAAACTGTTTCACATCAGAATTCGGCAAATACCACAGGTTTTGGGAATCGATATTTATTTATTTCAGCATACTGTTGGCGCTGAGGCTGTTACAGGGGTAGGTTACAGTTATCACTAATACAATACAAAACATTTCAAGCACAACAAATACGACATTTCAAAATACAAAATTCAAGCAATACAATAGAATAAAATACAGTGCAATGCAATACGGATGTGTATTTGTTAAGCAAGCTCCTAAAAAAAGTTAATATAACAAGAGTTACGGCATAACACAATTAACATAGAAAAGTCAAACATATGTCAATCTTTGAGCTCAGGCTGCGCTAAATATTGCTTGAGCCCTTCCTCGAAGTTTTCCACTGAGGTACATTGGAGCAATGATGAAGGCAGCGAATTCCACTGCTGAATATATTTTGGAAAAAATGAATTTGCATATATATTGAGGCGTTGCTGGCGTACTTCAGATGTATGTTCATTAATTCCTCTCAGAATTCTTACTCTGCGTGGCGTTAAGTATTGCTATATATCTATGTTTAGTTTATTTTTTGACAGTAGAAAAAAGAATTTCAGTCTGGCCAGTTTTCGACGATCAGCTAGAGTGGGAAGTCCCAAATATCGCACCATTTCTGTTACCGATTCTTTCGAGGCGTATTTTGAAAGTATGAACTTATAGCGGCTCTCCTCTGTACCCTTTCTAATATTTTTATTAGCCCAGCTTCTCAGGGGTCCCATATGATATTTGCGCATTCCAGATTTGGCCGTACATACGTGAGATACGCTGTTAGCTTAACCGGGGTCGTAGCGAGCTTCAATTTGCGTCGTAAATACCAGAGTTTCTTTTCTGCTGCTGAGCAAATTTTTTTCTATATCGTTACTCCATTTTAAATTACTTGTTATGGTCACGTCTAAATACTTTATGGCGTCAACTGTAGAGAGCGGGGGTAGAGCCTATAGTATAATTGTAGATGAGGACGTACTTACTCTTATTCGTGATGCGTAGCGCGACAGTTTTGGTCTTATTTATTTCCGTTTTTGAAGTAGTGCACCAATTACTGACAACTGCAAGGGTGTCGTTAAGTGCCTTCTGATCACTTGCATTTTTTATTTGTTTATAAATTAAGCAATCATCTGCAAAAAGCCGCGCCGTTATACGTGTATCAATGTTACGTGTAATATCATTTATATAGATTAGGAAAAGTATTGGTCCTACGACGGAGCCCTGTGGTACTCCGGAAGTGATTTGCAGTGGATTAGACTTGTGGCCATTTACTTCTACGTAATGTGTTTGTCCTGTCAGGTACGCGCCTATCCACTGTACAACGCTGTTGTTTATGCGAAGATATACTAATTTTTGCATTAACACAGTGTGACGAACTTTATCGAAGGCCTTCGAAAAGTCTAGGCATATTGCATCAATCTGGCTTCTGTCATTTAGAGCACGTGTAAAGCCGTCGACTGTTTGCAAGAGTTGGGTGGTTGTTGATAGATTCTCTCTTAAGCCATGCTGATTAGGAAGGAATAACTTATTGTCTTCGAGGTATGTATACATTGATTTTGATATTATGTGTTCTAAAAGCTTACAACACACGCATGTTAAAGAAATCGGGCGGTAGTTTTCAACTTTTTCTCGATCGCCAGTTTTGTGCGTTGGCACAACCCGTGCTATGAGCCAATCATCTGGAACTTGTCTTTGTTCAAGCGAAGCCTTAAATATGATGAGAAGATAGTGTGCGACCCATTCTGCATATCTTCTCAGAAAACTCGGTATGCCATCTGGACCTATGGATTTTTTTTCGTTGATAGTAAGCAACAACGACACAATACCTTCATATGTAATCTGAATATCAGGCATGACCGATAAATCTGTAGTGGAGAACTTTTGCAAATCAATTTTATTTGGGCAATCATTAAACACTGACCGAAAAAAAAACTGTTATGTAGATCAGCTATGGTAGAGCTGTCAGTCACTAACTGATGATTCACTACAAGACAATGCGCCAAACCTGAGCTTTTATCGCTTTGAGACAAGTGACGCCATAATCGATGTGGTGAAGATTTCATAAAGGTCGGTAACGTCTCGTCATATACTTTTTTTTTGCTTCACTAAGTTTTTCCCGTAAAAGTTTCGATAGGCTGGATATCTTCGAATGGTTTTTACTTTCTTCCTATAGCGTTTAACAGCATGTTTCAGATGTATTATCTCCCTTGTCATCCAAGGATTCCGTTTCTTTACTTTCTTTTTCTTTAGGGGCACAAATTTTTTAATGCATAGCGTGATTATTTCTTTAAACCTTATCCACAGCGAATTGAGGTCACTTTCGCCTCTGAACACCTCCAAAGAAAATGACAAGTGATCGATTATGCTGGTGTCATCGGCCTTATTGTAGTGGCGTAATATCATGCGAAGCAGTAAGCGAATGATATTTTAACTGCATTTTTTTAGCTTTGAGACAAGCGTGACGAGGTAGATTGACGTGGCTTTGTAAACTGAGTAGTCGCGGGTACATTGCGGGCTTACGGGGCACGTCGACAACACTGGCGTTTACAGGGTAACTCATAATCTGCCGTAGTGTCAGCGCTCATGTTAGATCACATACGTGAGTTTTACCGAAGCGATGCGACAAAACGGTTTGATGACGTGAATATCATATGTAGCGTTCGTTAGCGTATTCCTCCGTGGTCGAGCAACGCTTCAATATAGTATGCTGAGTCATAGGAGTACATATGTAAAGTTTATGAGACTGTTACAACAGTGGATAATCCGACATGATGTCTGCATCATAGAAGAACATAAGCAATGTTTATTACCTTGTTATCAAATTCGACAGCCAGCACTGCGATCAAAATTGACGTCGTGAAGGCATAATGCCTGCATAGTTTCTTTTTCTAAAGCAGCTTCAAGACGTAGGGTGGCTCTGTGGTAGAATACTTGAGCGGCCATGCTGAATGTCTGGGTTTGATTCATGCTATGATTCTGATTTTTATTCTCTGCATTAGTAGGGTGAACGCGGCCGATCCCGCATTTCCTTCATGCTTTTTGCGTTACTTTAACACTTTCTGTTCTCGTCGTTCCTGGGTAGATAGAAACTATTAGTATATGGGGTCACGAAACCACGACATGATTATGAGGGATGCTGTAGTGAAGGGCTCCGGAAAATTCTACCATCAGGTTCTCTTTAACGCGCACTGACGTCGCACACTACACGGGCCTCTACCATTTCGTCTCCACCGAAATGCGACCGCCGCGGCTGGGATCGAACCCGCGATCTTCGGGTAAGCACCGAAGCACCGTAACCACTGTTCCACCGTTGCAGACTGTGGGTAGATATAAACAGTGAATAACCAATGGCACATACGCGCATTCCGCGGCCCGCATTATACGGTATGTTCCACACGTGACTGGAGGAAAGGGCTTCATGACGTACATGACCTAATTTTCGCGTTATTCATGTAATGAGAACACGGTCATGTTCGTCATACGCTCAGCCACCTAGGGCTATTTCGGAGGATGGGGATATAGGTGGTGAGCGAAAAAAATCACAGCATATCCACGGAGTGAATGATGATGAGTGGGCGAAGCTGCGGAGGTTCATCGGTAAACCGTGAATCTTCCGAGAATTCTGCCCAGTACATCATCACCGACGTGAGATCGGGCGCGTTTATACTAAAGGTTCGATGAGTTATGACGACTTGCAGCTCACTTTAATTTTACATGTACGCTGTGAATTTTCATTGTTTAGGAAACCATTGCTTTAGAAAACATCTGGCGTCTTTCGTTAAGCAGCTGGCGTCTTTTCGTTTTGCTTTAGAAACATCTGGCGTTCTTTCGTTTTGCTTTTAGAAAACGTCTGGCGTCTTTCGTTGGTTTATTTCATCAATCAACGGCGTTTTGAACAAAATTTTTATTGTTTAATGACGCACAGGAGAAATCTCACCAGGCACTACCTTGGAGGTAAACAATGGCTGCTAATGGGAATGAGAGACAGAAGAAGTCGGCCTTTAGCTAACACTTACACTTCTACTTCTACTAACGTTACCTACTGGAACATGCCAATGGCTGCTAATGGGGAATGAGAGAAAGAAGAATTCGGCTTTTAGTCAAAGCGCACGCTGCGAATTCTTATTGTTCAACAACGCACAGGAAAATTCTCCCACCGGCACCACCTTGGAGGTCAAGATCTGGTACTAGCGTTACGACTGGTTACGCACTACTACGACTACGAGGGACGAACGGGTGCCGCCTTAAGGAGCTTCGCCCCTAAAACAAAAAATCACAGCATATCCACGGAGTGAATGATGATGAGTGGGCGAAGCTGCGGAGGTTCATCGGTAAACCGTGAATCTTCCGTGAATTCTGCCCCGTACATCATCACCGACGTGGATCGGGCGCGTTTTAATACTACAGTTCGAGAGTATGACGACTTGCAGCTCACTTTATTTTACATGTACGCTGTGAATTTCATGTTTAGAAAACCATTGCTTTAGAAAACATCTGGCGTCTTTCGTTAAGCAGCTGGCGTCTTTTCGTGTTCCTTTAGAACATCTGGCGTTCTTTCGTTTTGCTTTTAGAAAGCATCTAGCGTCTTTCGTTGGTTTATTTCATCAATCAACAGCGTTTTGAACAAAATTTTTACTGTTTAATCACGCACAGGAGAAATCTCACCAGGCACTACCTTGGAGGTAAACAATGGCTGCTAATGGGAATGAGAGACAGAAGAAGTCGGCTTTTAGCTAACACTTACACTTCTACTTCTACTAACGTTTCCTACTGGAACATGCCAATGGCTGCTAATGGGGAATGAGAAACAGAAGAATTCGGGTGCGAATTCTTTATTGTTCAACAACGCACAGGAAAAATCTCCCACCGGCACCACCTTGGAGATCAAGATCTGGTACTAGCGTGACGACTGGTTACGCACTACGACTACGACAACTACGAGGGACGAACGGGTGCCGCCTTAAGGAGCTTCGCCCCTAAAAGGTAGGACGTGGTGCCACATTTCACATGCAGGGACAGTCATTACATCTCTGGTGGGTAGCATAGTTCCTCGTTTGCGCCTGGCGCGTAGAGCTCGCTAGTAGAGTACAGAGTGCTGTCAATGGTTCACTCTTCAAGCAAACCTTGTATTGAATGACCTATGAAGCTAGTGCTGTAACTCGCACTCGCCCAAAAATCCACCTCACCTACAGCCATAAATGCTTCAATGAGGTCTGACAACGCGAAATATCAAGCGACCTGGATATAAGATAAATTGCTATATCAAAAATGGCTGATCCCTGACAAGCCCAAAATCGACAGAGCATCAATTATTGGGAAATGGTGCGTACATATACGCATGTAACCAGCGCACCTATGAAGGTCTTATTTGTGTACATACTACAACGTGTTAAATTGTCTGTGGTTTCAATCGACCTGTTTTACAGTCACTGGCGGGGCATACAAAGCCGGCGAAACTGTGCATAAATGTTGCGTTGTATCCTGATGACATCACGCTAGTCGAGTGATCTCTTTAGTTCATGTAGACCTTTTGTAACCTTCCAAACGATCGTCTAGAACACACTGGCAGTGTAATGAACCTTCATCAATCTCCGAAGCAAACATAATTATAGATAAGTAAATGTAATGGTCTTAACTTAGAGCACACTATAAAACGACTTACCGGGTGGAATTAAAAGACCGAGCACGTGCAAATACCAGGCATCAAGTTTTACACACATATCAACGTAGACACGCCGAATAGGAAGACATGTACTTAAAGTGGAATCTCAGCTGTTCGTGCATGAGGAAGCCAAATATTTACTGAGTCAAATACTAGGCCTCCAGTTATTCGTAGCGATGAAAACACAGGCAGCAAATGCTGCCGTCCCGTCTGCCCGCCAGCCGGAACATGCAACTCAAAAGAGAAGCGACAGAAAAACGTCAGTGATAGGAGAACACCTACGACGCTGATTCTATTTATTCTCGAGAAATGAGCAAAAGATTTAGAAATTGCAAGAGCGATGTAAATGCCCACGCAGCGTCTGCTTCGTGTTTGCTATCCCCGACAGTTTCGCACTGCCGGAGGTAGTGCGAAACTGTCGGTAGACGGTAGAGCCAACATTCCAGAGCTGTTTTGTTCATTCGAACTCTGTAGTAAAAACCCCAGTCAAGCGCTACCACAACACAGCCACCTCGGCAGATTCAACAAACCGCAATGACCAATCATAAAATATTTAAAACAAAGTTATGGCTCATTCCTCACGAGTCCACATTATACGCCTTCGTTGTCCTTTCTATCATATTTTCAAGATTTCGCTTAAAATTACCGACAGCGCCTCAGTGCTTTCCTTGCATTCATATTACTATCTGGGGTTTAACGTCCGAAAACCCGATATGATTATGAGAGACGCCGTAGTGGAGGGCTCCGGAAATTTCGACCACCCGGGTTCTTTAACGTGCACCTAAATCTAAGTACACACGGGCCTCAAACATTTCCGCCTCCATCGAAAATGCAGCCGCCGCGGCCGGGATTCGATCCGCGACCTTCGTGTCAGCAGTCGAGCGACATAAGCACTAGACCACCGTGGTGGGCTTTCCTTGCCTTCATTTTCAGTTGTATTCATACGATTTTGTCAAACATGATTGGATTCCTGAACCGATTTTCTTTCGGCCAACGATTCACCAAGTTACATCCGACCACTTAGTTAAATCGACCTGTGCCAACTCAATAAACAGCGCCAGTCAGACCCTTAGTTAGTCCAATTTTGCTTAATTATTCAGAAACACAATCACCATATATTCAAAAAGTAGTTTCTTTTAGCTCTTGTCTCGTTTCCTTTTTTCAATCAAAAGCGCATCCAGCGCATTATCAAAGCACCAGGCATTGAGTCATGCCATAACACTGTATTTACATATGCAGTACAATTTCAAGCGGACCATTAAGGCTAACTTTATCGTCCCGTAATGGAGCTAAGAGTTCCCTACAAATATGCTATATAACCCCACGATTACCCACTACCACACGATCACCCCAGGCCTTCGACTCTTCCGCAGTATGCCGAATACACATACTGAAAGCTCAATTCTAGATCAGTGCAAACTATTGCAGTGAAGCGCTCTACTGGTGGTCTCCATAGCTAGCATACTATGCAAAATATTTTGTCCTATATGTTTCTCTCCTTGATATAGAAACCGCGGGCAGTCAGAATCACTGGTGCAAGCATGAGCTAGTGCAACAGTATAGAATGGTTCAACCACCCTGCATTTATTTTAGTAAACGTTTATACAAATGTGGGTTAGATTCCAGTCATCCATGATGGAGAATTCTTCCCTCTATTTTTGATTTTCTTTATTGCATGGATATCTGAATAAATTGAAAGGTGCTCAGAAGTGCATAAATGCATTATTCAGGCTTCCACTTTGCTGTGTACGGTAAGACCATTTTGGTTTCCTATTTTGCAGCTCTAATAGTTTTGAGGTTGTTATATCCTTTGGGATACAAGCTGGGTGATTCCACGTAAGATCGAACAATCGATGGCTGGTCGACCTCTCAAATTATTCAAATTTCCAAATATAATATTGCCTGATGAGTGGAAGAGAGATCCGCAATTTGTTTTGCCGCCAAAAATTTTTTCGCAGCACAGAAAATCAATAATGACGAAGAGGTGGAGTGGTGCGCTCATCCGCTCTGCTGTTTTGGCCAACTTTTCTTATGAATTGCACAAAATATATTAAAGATAGGTAGCTGAAATTTCTTTAGCTCAGGTATGCATGTTTTTGATTCTGCTCAGGTATTTTAGCTTTGATGTTTAGTGTAGATGTTTTTATAAAAACCTCAAAATTGGTCCAGGAGACATTATTTTCTTTATTTTGAAGGTCTTTATCTCGAAAATCCTTGTAGCAGAGCGACAAAAATTGCGCATTATCTTCGCATGCTTATCCAACACACTGCTGAATCTTATATTATATAATTTTCAGTAAAGAGATATGGTCGGCTAGTTAAAAGAAAACACCGGACAATGAAAACTTCTGACGACAATTAAAAAAAACCCATTTTTTATATTTCTTAAACTGTCCACTTATTCTCCTCCACATACAGCTTCATAATAATTGAAAACATGTTGCATAATGTCGTGTGCTTAATAGTTACGACCCCTCCAATGAGACCCTTAGGCCAAGATTGGCAATTCCGACTTCTTAGGTGTCGCCGGCACTGAAGACGTTAATTTTGAAATTATTTCGTCAATGCAGCAGTCACGAGCGCGGGGCTCCCGAGCAGGCGCGTGTTGTAAGAGACGGCGCAGTGAGACCTCGTTTTCGCGTCGTCAGACCGATTGAGTTCGAAACAGCAACACCTCTGGGGTGACTTGAACGCACGTACACCGGTAGTCACAGTGATCTGGTTAATGACATCGATTTCATTTTCAGGGGCCATAAGAATGTCATCGTTAAACTGTGCGTTCCGTGAAGATCTTTCATTGCAGTGGTAGCAAAAGCACGCGTAGCACAAGTAGTGCGTCTCACTGGCAGTCACTGATCTTTCGGGCGTTATTAAACGTTTCTTCAAAGCGTATATGCCTAGGTCGGTAACTCTGCGAAATTTTGGCTTCTTTGCAATAATTAAAGGAGTACTGACATGATTTTGAGACATCGCAAAAGGGACATTTTTTGCTTCTTTGGTGTGCAGTGTCAACGCTGTCCACACACTGGAGTAGGGAACACGTATAAAATATTTTAATTTGACTTTGAAGATTTCGTCGCTGAGCGTCTGCAAGCCAGCCACTGCAGGACGTTATCCCGACGAGTCAAGACAGTTCCCCGAGTATGCGAGTTCTGCGTCCTGCATGCAGCCTAATCGCAGAAATCACTGTCAGGGTCACAGGACGACAATTCATCATCGTTGTTTATGTGCACCACGAGCAATGAAGAATTGCTGCTAGTACGTCGCGAGGTTCTGTATCTCCGTGACGTCATACTGCTATGAAACGACACTGAGAAGCCACACCTCGATATCTAAACCGAAAGTGTCTTTTTAAGGTGGCGCTAATTAAAATATATACGATGCATTCCCAGGCACCACAATAGTCGTTTTAGGTTTCTCGACCCAGTATTTTTATTTAGAGCAACAATCCAAAATTTTGAAAAATTCGTGTCAGTACTCCTTTGCGCTTCTTGTGCTTCGAAAGGTAGTCTCCACAATACACTCATTCCGAGCTATACTTTCTCGTCATGAGACGCACAGGAGGAGTAGAGTAAGAGCAAAGCACAGAACCATCCGCGCCGATGAAGTGTGAACAGCGCTCTGAACGCGCGGCTAGTTTTAGGCCGTTGCTGCCGACATCTAAGATAGGCAAGCGCATCCGGTTACTGATAGTTTTGCTTTTCTTTCCTTTGACATTCCGTATTTTGCTTTGCCACTGGAGTGCCACGTTAATGCTTCCATGATCGCAACTGGCGCAGCGCAGTTTCTCTGGCAGCAAGCGTGCGTGAAGCGAGCGCTCATAGCTCCCTTATAGAGTTTTCATCTTGCTTCCTCTCCGCCGTGTTATCAGCGCCTAGCTGCGATGCGAACAGAGGGCGGATAGAATAGCGAAGTTCCAGTGCACGTGCGTTCAAGCCACCGGGAGGCGTTGCTGTTTCGAACTCAATCGGTCTGAGGGACGCGAAAACGAGCTCTCACTGCGCCGTCTCTTACAACGAGCATCTCGGGTGCGCGCGCCTGCTCGGTAGCCCCGCGCTCGTGGCCGCTGCAGTGACGAAATAATTTCAAAATTACGTCTTCAGTGTCGGCGACACCCTTTTTCGGTACCGGCTGCCTTTTAAATAAAAGATTCAATCCTGCCTGCATTTTATACATTTGCGGGGAAGAAGTCGGAATTGCCAATCCTTGCCTAAGGGTCTATTGGAGGGGCGTAACTATTAGTGCAACGACATTATGCAACATGTTTTCAATGATTATGAAAGCTGATGGAGAGAATAAGTGGACAAAGTTAAGAATATAAAAAATGTTTATTTTTTTATTGTCGTCAGAAGTTTTCATTGTCCGGCGTTTTTTTAATTTTGCCCGATCATATCTCTTTACTGAAAAGACATATAAATATAAGATTCGCCAGTGTGGTAGACAAGCATGCGAGAACGTAATCCGCAGTTTTTGTCGCTCTGCTACAAGGAGTTTTCGAGATAAAGACCTTCAAATAAAGAAAAAAAGTTTCCTGGGCCATTTGAGGTTTATAAAAATCTACACTACACACATCAAAACTAAAAATGCTTGAGCAAGCAAAAAGCATATATTTTGTTAAAGAAATTTCAGCTACCTAACTTAATTATATTTTGTGTAATTCATAACGAGTTGCGCGAAAGGAATGTATGGTGATACACTAAAACAGCGCTTTGAACAGCACTCGAAAGTGGTGTGGGTCACAGCTGTTAGGGAGGCCCTGAGCTTTCCATTAGGAGGGACCTGACTCTCTACTCTAGTGCTTTATTTTTCAAAGTAGGGCCTACCTCAAAGAGTTTAGAAAAACAGCAGTTGATAAACGTTACGATCGAGAGAAGGCATAAATATGATCAGAAAAGGCAACGGCAACGTCTCGCGCCCATACCGTTTAATCCCCGTATCGTACAATATCCAGATGGAATTCTTCCAAAAAGCAGAGGTTTTTTCTTGTAAGATAGACAATTCACCTATTCTAGAAGCGCACGCATGTAAAAACCACTTTGTTTCCTCTTACTCTCCAATATTGTCAGGCAAACATCGGTCGGTAGAATTTCCTTGACTGGAAAAACGAAAGAGAAACACATGCAGCGTTTGTTTTTACCTCTTGCACTACCATAGCATTACCTCTGTTTCGTGTCTCGCTTTCGAAACTTCTTTTAATAGCTGTGTTCCCATTCACTACATCCTAGCAGTTTTTTGTGCACTGTCATTTCACATTAAGTGTGAAAACTACAATGAAATATCAAATAGGCCGCGCTCCTTTTTGCCATGCCCTCCTTGCAATCACTTCTTTCGGAAACACGCTTTAAAACCTCCAAAAGGAAGGCAAAATGGTCCCTCTACTTATTCAGACCAAGAACAATTCAACGACGTGCTTGCGTGTGTTATCGTTTGCTCTGAATACAATGTTACGTCCATGGCAGAGCCGAGCCCCTCCATTTGCTTTACCTTTTCTGAGAACTCACCTGAATGCAAAGCTGATCGTGTAGTCGCTGTAACAAAACCAGACAAAATCTACCGAGGTACGGAGTTCCACGAAAAAAGGAATTATACTTTACAGGATTCATTGCGCCGCAAACTAGTCGGAAATGTGGTGCTGTACTGATCTCCCTTCCTTAGTACAGAATGTGGAGACAGCCGTGTCTCCGTAGTTCGGCTTTACTCGTAGATCCAGGAACGTGGTGGCCGTCACGCATAGCTGCGTCCATCAGCATAGCCCAGACCCGCGCACTTCACGCATGCCTCGCACAACACATGTAACCGTATTCTTCTCTTCTGTTTCTCCACCACGGCATCCCTCTGTGGCACTTACAAATATATTTTGAGGTGTTCTATAGTTTGTTTCCCAGCCACTGCCCTCGTTTATGTGTCCCTTGTTTCTAGTTCCAGTGCCACTGTGGTACAGCGGTTGCGGTGCTCAGTTGCTGAGCCGAAGTTGGTTTGGTTCGGTCGAGGCCATGGCGGTGGCATTTCAATAGACGCAAAGGCCTAGAGGACTTGTGTACTGTGCGGGATGTCATACCGTTACAAAAGAACAAATGGTAGAATCCCGAGCACTCTATTAC